>NW_005871325.1:1018197-1033830 GCF_000147115.1 Myotis lucifugus | reverse complement strand
TTTTCAAAATGCTGACACGCCGAGCTTCAAAAGGTTCGCCATCACTGCCCTAACCACTCCCCTGTCAGCCCAGAGATTTTTCACAATGCTGACACGCCGAGCTCAAAAGGTTCGCCATCACTGCCCTAACCACTCCCCTGTCAGCCTGATCAACGCCTAACTGCTCCCCTGCCATCCCAATTGCCCCTAACTACCCTCTCCTGCCAGCCCGGTCACCCCTAACTGCCCTCCCCTGCCAGCCCTATTGCTCCCAACTGCCACCCCCCCTGCAGACCTGGTCACCCCCTCCCAACTACCCTCCCCTGGTTGCCCCCAACTGCCTTCCCCTGTAGGCCTGGTTTCCCCCAACTGCCCTCTCCTGTAGGCCTGCGTCCCCCTGAACTTCCCTTTCTTGCAGGCCTGATTGCCCTCAACTGCCCTCCCTTTCAGGCCTGTTCCCTCCTAACTGCCCTCCCCTGCTGGCCTGATCACCCACAACTGCCCTCCCCTGCAGGCCATCCCCTGCAGGCCATCTTGTGTTAGAGTGATGGTCAATTTGCATATTACTCTTTTATTAGATAGGATATAGATAATTCTTATCTTCCTTGTAAATCCAAATATCACAGAATTTTTTCAAAGCAAGCATCTTAGTTTTAAAGTTTTAGAAGTATGTTTTTTAAATGTGAAGCATCAAAATAAATATATATTTTCTTAACACTTTTTTTTTTCTTGAATTGAGAAAACACCATTTATCCTCTGTCTTGGAGGGGTAATTTATTGTGCGATATTATTATTTAAGTAGTTCAGTTTTATTGAAAAGAGGTTCATATTGCCCTAGCTGGTTTGGCTCATTGGATAGAGTATCAGCCTATAGACTGAAGGGTTCTGGGTTTGATTCTGATTAAGGGCACATACCTGGGTTGCAGACTCTGTCCCCAGCTCCATTTGGGGCATGTGTGGGAGGGAACCAATTGATGTGTCTCTCTCATGTCAATGTTTTTTTTTTGTCCTCTCTCTCTCCCCTTCCCTTCCACTCTCTTTCTTAAAAAAGAAAAAAAATTATCACTGGAAAAATATCCTTGAGTAAGGATTAACAAATATAAAAGAAAAGGAAAGATGTTCATATTGTTATTAAGTTGAGGAGCTAATAATAAAATAATCAAAAATTATTTAATCTTTAAAATTCACACATATTCTTTCATGTAAACAAAATTCAGAGTGATAAAAATGTCAAAACTGAAGCTGTCCAACTTCAGACACATCATGAGAAGGCAGGGTTCTTGGGTAAGACAATACTGCTGGGAAAAATACAAGGCAGCAGGAAAAGAGAAAGACCAAATATGAGAATGATTGACTCTATATAAGAAACCATAGACATGAGTCTACAAGAACTGACAGAGCTGTTGAGGACAGGGCACTGGAGATATCACTCATTCAGAGTAGACAGGAGTTGGAGCCAACGCAACTGCATAGGCCAGTGGTTCTCAACCTTCCTAATGCCGCGACCCTTTAATACAGTTCCTCATGTTGTGGTGACCCCCAACCATAAAATTATTTTCGTTGCTACTTCATAACTGTAATTTTGCTACTGTTATGAATCATAATGTAAATATCTGATATGCAAGATGTATTTTCATTGTTACATATTGAACATAATTAAAGCAAAGTAATTAATCACAAAAACAATATGTAATTATATATGTGTTTTCCCATGGTCTTAGGCAATCCCTGTGAAAGGGTCGTTCGATCCCCAAAGGGGTCGCGACCCACAGGTTGAGAACTGCTGGCATAGGCATATAGCACACAGCTGTTGGAAGTATGAAATAAAATGGTGAGTTTCTGATTTGCCTTTTCACATTCTTCCCAATCCCATTTAAAAAAACACTAATTATTTTACCTAGACTTGATGGCTTGACACTATAACTCTGTCTCTTGGCTTGTTTATCTCTCTTGTCATTATCTTCCAAACAGTACTCCTACACACACACAACGCACCCACAGACACATACATCTTCTGTGTTGTTGTTGTTTTCAAGATTGGTTTTGAAATCATTCTGAACACTAGAGGTTCTGTACTTAGAGCTGCTGCTAGAATGCCAAATTAAATTATATGTTCTCAGATTGTCAGAGAACAAGAAATATTGATAGAAAGAAAGTTTTCCTCCATTGACACAATACCATGCATCAGTGAAGTGAGTGCAATGTTTGGCTTGGTCAGAGATGCCAAAGATATTCTTTAAATGTGCAAATTTTATTTTCCTACCAAGATAAATATTGTCCTTTATACAAAGAAAATAAAAGCTATATTTCCCAGCACTGTTGAGGCATTCTAAATGGACCTGAACCTAAGAAAGTGAGCTTACAAAAGGGAGATGCTGCAATCTAATTTTGAAAATGAAGCATCAGAAGCATGAAATTACATTATTGACCGAGGAAATTAGTGAAGTCTTTGAAAACCTTATGTACCTCAATTTTCTAAATCCTTTACAAAGACCCCCTTTTATATTCCACTTTATATTATTGAACTAATATTGGGGAAGATCTCTGCTTTAAGTAGTAGTGATACATCATGAAAACATTTCTTCATTATTTTAACAAAGCATATCTTTTGAAATTCTCACCATCACCCTTCGCCTCAATTTCTGCTCTAGTCCTAGACTGCTGGTGTCCACTCCACATGATAATTTCTTAAGTAGTTTTCAAAGTCACTTGAGAAACTTATAGACTCATGTGGTCAATACATTTGCTGATAGTTGAATAAATTTATGTCCCCCCACATATTCCAGTCCTCTTGCAACTACTCAGTGCCAATGAGGTATGAGAAGTAATGCAAAACAAATCTGGACCAAAGCTAATTTTCAACCTTCTAGCACTTCTCTTTCTTTTTGGCAATAACTGTGAAGGCCAGTGTAGAGATCGATCACTGAGTCACCCTTTGGAGGATGTTCAAAAGTTAGGCAGTAGCAAAATGTCCATGAGTAAAGAGTAAATATATGTTTGTTAAGGCATTGAGCTTTGAGGTTTGCATGAATTCAGGTTATCCTTACTAATATATGAGTCCTAGGTCTTCAGACACAGGAGGTCCTCAATCAGCTATCCCAGAATATCCTCAGACTTCAGTTCCAGTCTTGATGTAGAGAGTAGAAAAGAAGCATGGGAGAGAGAAAAATGTTACTTAGAACAATGATATTTAAAATTCTAGAGGTCTAAGCCAAGCTTCATTTGGAAATTCTGCTATAAAGACAAACTTAAATCACTGGTTACCTCTTTTTTTTTTAATTATTGAAGAACTTTTGTTGTATTTTGATTTTATATTTTGGAAGTAAGCTCCAAGGGGAAGGGACTATCTCATCATTGCTCTATCTATAGTATCTGCTCTAGTACTTGGAGTAGGCAAAGTAAAACATGGCTTACATGAATGAATGGTTACTTGATAACTATGCCTATAAGTAAAGACCCTAGCACAGCAGTTCTCAACCTGTGGGTTGCAACCCCTTTGGGGGTCGAATGGCCCTTTCACAGGGGTCGCCTAAGACCATTGGAAAACACATATATAATTACATATTGTTTGTGTGATTCATCACTATGCTTTAATTATGTTCAATTTGTAACAATGAAATTGGGGGTCACCACAACATGAGGAACTGTATTAAAGGGTCGCGGCATTAGGAAGGTTAAGAACCACTGCCGTAAGACAATGGGTAGGTTGAATTTTGATTAGTTGCTCTTAGATCAAAGTATTTTAAAAGAATATTTTATCTTTAAATATCAGGTAAATAGATAAAAATTAAACAAACATTAATTTTTGCTTATGCTAATTAACACTAGGTATCAAATACTGTGCTAAATGTGCTTTTGACACAGAGTAATCATATGCCCCACTTGATCAGGAAATCTTATTTTATGTGTGTTATCCCAGCATAATTATTGATAGCTCTCTTACTCAAAGTATCTTGATTAGAATGAATACTTATTTGGTCTACCTAGCCCTTTATGATTTTCTCATTTGACCCTCAAAGAATTTCTATGCCATCATGAGAGGTGATAAAACCAACTTATTTGTCCCTAGCTCTCAAATAATTAATAAATAAGAAGTCAGGAGCTATGGCTCAATGAATACATGTTCTTGACCACTAAGCTTTGCCACCTCCAGCTTTCCAGGAATATGTCTATTGCATTCAGCCATGAGCATTCACCTTGATTGATTCAGTTCTACTAG
This sequence comes from Myotis lucifugus, assembly GCF_000147115.1. NCBI lineage: Eukaryota > Metazoa > Chordata > Mammalia > Chiroptera > Vespertilionidae > Myotis > Myotis lucifugus. The sequence continues at coordinate 1,029,632 of NW_005871325.1, read as the reverse complement.
ATTCCAAAAATTACACTTTATCAAAAGCTGAAGAGTTATCAGCAATAAGTGTGTGTAATGATGCCTCAGCAATGTGGCATGATCTATCCATCATTGAGAGATGTTGAGCATTAATAACAAGCAAGTAGGATGGAAAGAAACGCCTTCGTGCCCCTGCCAACTCACAAAACCACAGCAATACATGAAAATGGAGTTAGGCCGTGACTTATCAGCTGCACTGACGTTACTACTAAAGAGTTTATAATTTTCCTTCCTGAAGAAAGAAGATGTGCTTCTGAGTTTGCAGTTGTAGTTTTTTCTAGGTATTGCATCCCTATTAGTACTTTGTGCTCCTCAGCTAAGCTATAATTTAGTAGTGTTTGGAAGTAAGAATATCACTTTATTTTTTAAGGATATTTTATCCATTTCCCATATCCATTGTGACATTAAATGGGCCTCACTCCCAATGGCAGGGAGTGAGGCCCATTTAATGTCTACCAGTTTCTAGCAGTGACAATATTTGATAAAAGTGCTAGCCTTGTGTCTATTAATGAGATCACTGTGATGAGGGGAAACATTTTCTGAAGGCAACAAATTTACTCTTAATTAAAATATGGATTGCTAAATTCAGTGAACATGGAAAATGGTCATTTCACTTGTGAAATAAACTCTAGTTTTTGATAATAATAAAAGTTCTGTGTACAGTGTGGAAGTTTTGGACTTCACAGTGGGAGTTGTGCAGATAGAAAATAAATTCTTCCACAGTGCTGGAATCCCCTCTTCTCAAACAGTACACTTATACTCAATTTCTCATTTTTTTTTATTTTTCAATTACAATTTGCATTCAATATTATATTAATTTCAGGGGTACAGCATAGTGGTTGAACATTTATGTAATTTACAAAGTGATCCCCTGCATAAGTCTAGCACTCACCTGGCACCATACGTAGTTATTATATTATTGCTGACTATCCCTATGCTGTGCTCCACATCCCTGTGACTGTTTTGTAACTACCAACCTGTGCTTCTTAATCCCTTCACCTTTTTCACCAAGCCCCCAAACCTCTCATCGGGCAAGCGTTTTTTTATTTGTTCTCTGTATCTATACATTTGTTTCTGTTTTGTTTGTTTAAAGTGAAATCATATGGTATTTGTATTTCTCTGATTTATTTCACTTAGCATAACATAAAAAATGATGAAATCTTGCCCTGGTCAGTATGGCTCAGATGGTTGCTGGGCACTATCCCAGGCACCTAAAGGTTGCTGGTTCAATTTCAGGTCAGGGCACATGCCCAGGTTGTGGACTCAATCTCCAGGCCGGGTGCCTGTAGGAGGGAGCAGATCCATGTTTCTCTCTTCCATCCTCTTTCTCTCTCTCTCTCTCTCTTTCTCTCCCTTCCTCCCTCTTTCTCTAAAAATGAATAAAGACATATTTAAAATAAATAAATAAAAATAATGAAATCTTACCATATGCAACAACTCTTTAATTCTTGATGCAGAAATAATCTCCAGCACCTAGGATAGGTCTAGAATCCATAAATGTTTTTAGAATGTTTGAATAAATTAAACCACTTATGAGACTTAAATAACACAAAAGATAAGTGTATATTTATGTGTGTTCATACAAGTGTGGAATCCCAATATGGTTAAAAATTGTCTAAATTGAATCAACCTATTTTATTTTATGCACCAACTTAACAGCATAAATAAGTTTGATTTGGCAAAGTTATTTATTCAAAGTTATTTATTTATTTGGTCATTGCTAATATAAAGAGAAGTCACTTTGCATATTTTCCACTCCCATATGGAGCAGATGGTTTATGGTAAAAAAGGAAAGAACCTTGCTTCAGGAAACAAAAGCACATGGAGATTTGTAATTGAGATTTCATATAGTATATAATGTATTTTCTTACTTCTCATGAATACAAATGAATGCATGCATTATTAACATATGTTAAAGGTAACATTTAAACAGCTTTTTCAAATTTTACAGTGAAAAGAGTGTGACATTTTTGGCTTTTATTGAGTCATTTAAAAATTGTATGCATTACAAAGTTTTTATTTAATCTTAGGTCAATTACTTAAAAGTACACATATTTGAACACATATGTCTAAGCAAAGACTTATTCAGATATATTCATAGCAGTCTTATTTATAACAAGAAAGCAAATCAATGTCCATCAACTGATGAATCAATATATAACATGACCCTCATGCATACAATTGAATACTATTCAGCAATTAAAAGGAACAAACTATGGATTTATGATACAACATGGGTGAACCTCTAAAACATTATACAGTGCTCTGTGGCAAAAGTCAGAAATAACATACCACATATTATTGATTATATATACACTAGAGGCCCAGTGCATGAAATTCATGCACCGGGGCAAGGGGGTTCCCTCAGCCAGGTCTGCACCCTCTCGCAATCCGGGATCCCTCGCTCCTTAAGCTTGGCTCTCTGCTCCTTACTGCTGCTGCGGAGGTGGGAGGCATTCCTGTCATCACTGCTGTGCTCTCCAGCCATGAACCCGGCTTCTGACTGAGCCACGCTCCCACTATGGGAGTGCACTGACCACCAGAGGACAACTCCAGCATTGAACATCTGCCCCCTGGTGGTCAGTGTGTATCATAGTGACAGGTTGACTGGTTGTAACGGTCACTTAAGCTTATAAATATCTACACTAATAAAAGAGAAACATGGTAATTGGCGTACGACCGCTACCCTTCCCATTGGCTAATCAGCGTATCCTTATGCAAATTAACTGTCAGCCAAGATGGCGGCCGGCAGCCATGCACTGAAGCGAGCAGGGAGGCTTGCTTCCTCCAGGAACTGCAGACTCCAACGTTCCCCGCCTCACTTGCCGGACTCTCAACTGCAACTCTAAGCAACTATTACTATGTTGCAAATAAGAAGCTAAACAAAACCAGCTTTCAGCCAGCCAGACCGCAACATTGTATCCATGTTTTCAGCAGCGAGGCCTCAGAGCTAAAGCTGGCCCAGAATAAAAAAAAAAAAAAAGAAAACAAGGAGCGGTTGGGAGCTTTTAGTCAACTGCCAGCGGGAAAACAGCCCTCAGCCCCTCAGCCAGCCTGGCCAGTCACCCCAGTGGGGACCCCCACCCTGATCCAGGACACCCTTCAGGGCAAACCAGCTGGCCTCTACCCGTGCACCAGGCCTCTATTCTATATAGTAAAAGGGTAATATGCCTCCCGGCACCGGGATCAGCGGAGCAGCGAGGCCTCCCGGCACCAGGATCAGTGTGACAGGGGGCAGCGCCCAAACCCCCTGATCAGCCCTGCTCTGTGCCTGATAGGGGGGAGCTCCCCAATCCCCCGATTGCCCTGCGGCTCTGTGTTTGACAGGGTGCAGCGCACCAACCCCCTGATCTGCCCTGCTCTGTGCGTGACAGGGTGTGGCGCTGCAACCTCCCCATCGACCCTGCCTTGAGTGTAACAGGGGGCGGTGCCCCAACCCCCCAATCAGTCTACCCTGAAAGTGACTGAGGGTGGCATTGCAACCTCCCGATCCGCCCTGCTCTGTGCATGCCGGGGCGGCGCCCCAATTCCCCAATCGGCCCTGCTCTGAGCCTTACCAGGGGCTGCACTTAGGGATTGGGCCTGCCCTCTGCCACCCGGGAGCAGGCCTAAGCCAGCAGGTCGTTACCTCCTGAGGGGTCCCAGACTGTGAGAGGGCACAGGCCGGGCTAGGGGACCACCCCCCCCCCGTGAGTGCACAAATTTTTGTGCACCGGGCCTCTAGTATATATATATATATATCTATATATATATATATATGTAATTCAGATAGTTTTACCTGATGAGTAATCTGCCAATGTCAATAAATGCACAACATAAGAGCATTTTAGTATCTTCCAAGTGATTTGTCACATTTATCATTATATAAAAATTATCTTGATGTCTAGTATGTTTTTAACCTTAGAGTACTTTTTCTTGATGTTATTATAGCCCTACCAGCTTATTATTGATTAGTTTTGCCTGCCATATATTTTCACCTCTGCTTTCAAATGCTCAATAACCCCATGGTTTTGCTATTTTCTTTACAAATACTATTTTAACATATATATGTAATTATGTTTGCAAACAAATTTTGTATTTTGATTGAGGTCATAAAGTCTTTATTTTTAACTGAGTAGTTTAGTCCATTTATCTTAAGGTGATAACAAATATTTGAAATTATTTCTGTCAATATGGGCTTTATATTTACTTCATTTTCTAATCTTTTTTTCCTTATATTTTAGAATTCTTTCTCCTATTGGATTAATTAAAGATTATTCAATTTCTCCTGGTAAAGGAAATTATGTAGTCTATTTTTAGTTTAATGTAGTTACTCTCAACATGCTTTTATTCATACTTGATTTTGAAATACCTATCTCTATTATTTCTACTGCAAAAGTAATTCAGTAAATATAGTGTTTTATCACTCTCTTCCATTTATGTGATGTTCTAATCAGGCATTTCATTTTTATTTTGTCTTTTACTTCCTAATTATAAACATTTTTATTTTTTATTTTTGCTAATTCATGAATTAATCAATTTCTTTGCTCACTATAATTTTCTTACATCTCAATCTTTTCTTATGAAATGTTTTTCTTATTACTGGAGAAATTCCTTTTAGACTTCCTTTACTGAAAATTTCTTAGTTCTAAGATATCTTTTTTAATGTCATTTTTTCCTTATAACTATGATATATGAACATATTTCAATTCTAACTTTAGAGTTTTTCCTTCAACATTTTGAAGGCATTATTCCATACCTTCTCTATCTATTATCACTGTTGAGAAATCTTCTGATTCTCTAATTTCATGTCATTTCTCAATTCTAAAAATAGTCATCTTCTTTACCATTAGCTCTTTTCCATTCTCCATGTTATATCCACCTGCGACATCAATTAGATGAATAATAGACATAGGGCATGTTTGTGGATGTTAGTAAGCAAGAGGCTGTATGTATGCAGCCAGATTCAGTGTGTGCTTTGCCTCACTAGTCCAAAGGATCTATAGATGTTTTGTGCTATTTCTCTATCTTGGCACCAGGTCATGATGACCATTGTCAATACAGGCTGAGTGATTTTCTGAGGCTACTGGTCATAGGCGACCTGCCACAGTACTGGATGATATGAAGTTCTTACCTGTACCATGCGCCTCTTCCCTTCACCTCAGGGCTTCCAGTAACTTCTAAGGCATGAGACACTGTAGGATCTATTTATATCTGCACATGTGCAACCTGAATGTGTATGGAGTTTACCTCTGGGTGGAAAACTGGCAAATAGGAGATTAAATGCAATGAGAGAACAATTCTCATCTCTTCCACCTCCAGTCTAGGCAGGACCAATCATTCAGCTTGCCATGAAGTCATGACTAGCTCAATAACATGCTTAACAAACTTAGAAACACTTATTGTGTCTGCTTCACTTTTCCATTCACTTTTGCTTCCCTGGGATTACACTTCTAATAAAGTATTAGCATATGATATTTTGGCTCATGTAAAAGGAAATATGGGCAAATACATATATTTTTACATTTTCATATTTCTATTACTTTATTTTCTGCACATATGTCTATCAGTTTATCAATTCTCTCTGCCTGGTTATTTAATTGAGCACATTTATGGAGATATTTTTAATTAAATGATTATATACATTTTCATAGATTGTTTTTCATAGCTGCTCATTTTCTTTTGATACTATGTGCTTTTCTATTGTTCTCAATTCTGTCTTAAATATACTCATTTTATATTCTTTATCAATTTATTTTAATTATCTGCCCTGTGATGGTGTTTGTGTTATGTTTCTGAATGTTCCTGGTAGTTCTCACTCACTGTGGCTTGATACATTTATTTTTTTTATTTTTTTAATCCTCACCTGAGGATATTTTTCCATTGATTTTTAGAGAGAGTGAATGAGAAAGGGAGAGACAGAGAGAAACATCGATGTGAGAGAAAGACATCAATTGGTTGCCTCCTGCAGGCACCCTGGCCAGGGAGGAGCCTGCAACCTAGGTATGTGCCCTAGACCAGAATCAAACCCGGGACTCTTTGGTCCGCAGGCTGATGATCTATCCACTGAGCCAAACCGGCTAGGGCTGACTTGATACATTTAAATAATGAGCTCAAGTTCCCTAACGTTTACTTTGTGAGAATTCTGTGAAGATTGGTTTGGCATCTGTATATCAGGAGAGCTGGTAGGCTTACTTCAACCAGGTTTCCTAGGTTACTATAAATCTGAGAAAAAAACTGACATTTTTCTGGGACCATGCAGAAATTGTAAAATCAGAATCTTAACTGCTGAGTGCTGCTGTGGTTATAAATTTTTATGGGAGAGAGTTTTTTTCTTATCAGATCCTAGGCCAAGATAGGTATGTTAGCTTATGGTTTTGCATTGGGCAGCATTAGAATGTCTCTAGTCCACCAGTTCACTTAGGATATAAGCCATTGAGAGTTCAACTTAATTCTATGTGTGCCCCCTCTTTTTTAAAAATTTATTTTATTGATTTTTTACAGAGAGGAAGGGAGAGAGATAGAGAGTTAGAAACATCGATGAGAGAGAAACATCGACCAGCTGCCTCCTGCACATCTCCCACTGGAGATGTGCCCTCAACCCAGGTACATGCCCTTGACCGGAATCGAACCTGGGACCCCTCAGTCCGCAGGCTGACGCTCTATCCACTGAGCCAAACCGGTTTCGGCAATGTGCCCCCTTTTTGATGCTATTTAGGCCAAGGTCTTATTTCCTGCATACAGAGCCATTATTAAAACCCAACATGCCAACAAATAAGCCTCTTGCTTAACAGGATCAGCAACTATACACTGGCTACTTTAGTTTTACTATTAACTTACCATTCTCACTATTTAAAAAAATCACTTTTACTGATTTTAGAGAGAAAGGGAGAGGGAGACAGAGATAGGAACATCAATGATAATCATCTGCTTCCTGCGCACCCCTTACTGGCATGTACCCTTACTGGTAGTTGAACCATGACCCAGGCATGTACCCTGACTAGTAGTTGAACCATGACCTCCTGTTCATAGGTCAATGCTCAACCACTGAGCACACAGGCCAGGCCTCACCTTGTTTTTATTATTGAATTTTTGGGGTGACATTGGTTCACAAAACCACACATGTTTCAAGTATACAACTCAACAAAACACCATCTGGTCACTGCATCATGCACCCATCGTCCCAAGCAAAGTCTCTTTTAGTCCCCATTTCCCCCACTTTGCCCACCTACCCCTCACCTCCTTTCCCTCCGGCTGACACCACACTGCTGTCTGTCTATGTGTTATATATGTTTTTTTTTGTGTGTGTTTTTTCCTAATTCCTTCACCTTTTTACCAGTCTCATGTCTAATTCCCTCTTTTTTTGGAGACTTTGATGTTTACAATACTATATGGTGAATTCAGCTACAACATTTACAAAGTTGTATTTTTATATTTTCTCCAGACTGCTTAGGTGTGCTTTGTTACTTGTTTCTCTGGGTTATTTAGATAACTTTGCTGCTAGAAATGGAAGTCTGTTCTCTGACATTGAGTTATGGTGTTAATTCACTGTGCTATGGCTTAACAGACTTGCACCAAGTATTTTTTAAAATTATTATGGCTTCTCATCTTAACTGCTTTAAAAAAATACACATGAAAACATGCTTTAAAATCTTGAAAAAATGCAACATTGAAGAGGCAACAGAAATATGTTGGTAAAAAAACATAAGGCACACAGCCTGTACTTGACTTCTGGCTCTATGGCTTCTGTAACATTAGACCTTGGGCCAGTTGCCATTCTCTGTGACTCACTTCTCTTATCTACAAAATAGAAGCACTAATAACAGCATCTACTTCTTTGAATGGCTGTGATTATTACGTGAATTAGTTTAGAAGTGCCTAGTACTTTAAAATGCTCTATGAATACTTCCTACTATTATTGTTGCTTTATACCAGGGGTGGGGAACCTTTTTTCTGCCAAGGGCCATTTGGATATTTATAACATCATTCTCAGACCATACAAAACTATCAACTTAAAAATTAGCCTGCTATATTTAGTCAAACATCTAATTTAGTCAAACATCTAATTAACTCACCCGTAATGCCTTGGCAGGGTCAGACCAAATGATTTCGCGGTCCTTATGTGGCCTGCGGGCTGAACATTCCCCACCTCTGCTTTATAGGGTCCACCTTCAGGGCAGTTCTGAATTACTTAATTAATATAGTCAAGACAGCATTTTACAGGATTTTTTAACCTAAATTAAACTCAAATGCATTTTCCCCTTTTTAAAAATTGGCTTACATTACTGTGCAGTAACAATAGAATAAAAGAGTTTGCTCCCTATGGCCCTTATCCACATAAATTTTCTGAGGATAAGCATATGCAGGCAAACAGGAGAGATTTAAGAGTGGGAACTGAGAACATTTAGAAACCATTTTAGCTTCATCTATTTTACATAGGCTAATCAGTTTATGATAAGAAGCTATATTTAAACAAGCAAAAAACCATTATCTGATGTACAAAATGCTGAAAACAGACAAAAAGAATAGGATATCAATTTGAAATAGAAAATGGTTTGATTGTTCTCTTTAGTTGATCACACTTTTTCTTGATAAAAAATAAAGGAATTGTGTCAGGCAGAAAATTGTCTTTCATAGAGTATTGGCTGAAAATGGACAAATGGCCCATTAATTTTTCCCAAGAATACAAAGCCAGACTACTATTCCTTTTTAATACTTAATTCTGTGTTTCAAAGAGAATAGGAAATTAGATAAATCTCTAATTATTTTTAGGTTAATCTATTTTTTACTGGGAAAAGCAGGTCATTCTTAAAAACCTCCAAAAATTAAACCCAGAAAGAAAGTGTGTATGTGTGTGTGGGGGGGTGCTTTTTCTTTCAATTTTTCAAATAATGGTTCTTAAGCTATTGTTACTATATTACACTTGTAGGGTAAAAAAAAAAGTCCGAAAATAAAAAGCTGACTATGAAAGTATTTTCATCTATTACTGAAAAAAGTTTATGTGATTTATTAACTATATGTATATATTAAAGTAATAAACATATTTTAAAGAAAAAAATTTCATATGAAATAGATCTTAGAAGGTTATGTATAGCTAAAATTCCTTAAATCTAGCTCATCTAATTCATAAAAATATTTCTTCTCAGCAATAAAGTGAAAGGTATGCTTTTGAAATTATACTGCACAAATCAGATCAATTTTAGTTGATATATAAGCATTTATTGTTACATTTCAGGTATTATAAAATATTTATTTTAGAAAAAATGACAACCTTAAATTTTACAATAGATATTTGGGAATTTGAAATTTATTGTGTATGTGTTTGTGTATATGAAATTATCACCGCCATTATTAAGTATTAAAATCTAGCATACATTAATTTTCCATTAACTTGTCCTATAGGTCATAATTCAAAATACATATAACTGTAATTGTACATATGTTTATATCTATAATATAAATTTTAAGTACTTCATATGTGTTCTCAGCTAAGCTAACCCCTTATATACACTATTAAAATTATTTCTCATGACAATATTATGTTGTAGGTACTATTCTCATAATTATTTATTATTAAACCAGCAGAGCCTTGGTGTAATAATCTAGCTTTTCATAAACATGGATAATTACATCACATTTATGGCTCTCTTACTGGCTTTCAGTGTTGAAATAACAGATTCATGAAATGTGTGCTAGAGCCGTAACCGGTTTGGCTCAGTGGATAGAGCATCGGCCTGAGGACTGAAAGGTCCCAGGTTCGATTCCGGTCAAGGACATGTACCTTGGTTGCAGGCACATCCCCAGTGGGGGGTGTGCAGGAGGCAGCTGGTCAATGTTTCTCTCATTGATGCTTCTGACTCTCTATCCCTCTCCCTTCCTCTCTGTAAAAAAATCAATAAAATATATTTTTTTAAAAAAGAAAGAAATGTGTGCTAGATTGTCTACTGGTCACAACTTTTGACTCATGGTACATCTTAAGTTGTTTTGGTTCCTATATGGACAACCCATTGAAAGTCTCTTAGGATTTAGGATCTCAAGGAAGCATAAATACTCCTGCAGACCCCTCACATGTAGCCCACCTCACAGACTCTGCTTGATGAGCTCCTTGGCTCTATAGGGTGGCTAATGGGGAGCTGAACCACATCCCAACTACACCTTGTGTCCTTTTATGCACCATGCAATTCCCATGCAATTCCCACCATTGTGCCAACTCTTGTTTTATGGAAAATGAAAGAGCTTGGGGTTTTACAGTTTGTTCATAGAGAAAATAATATATGTACCAAAAACACATATGTAGAAATATAGCATTTTTATATCAATGAAATGAGAGTAACGGCATTTTTTTAACGTTCTAAATAAAATAATAACCCTCAAAATATCAGCACATAACAGTTATTTTTTTTTCTCCTTGAGGATATTGGCTTGGAATTATTCTATCTAATAAAAGAGTACTATGCAAATTGGTCATCACTCCAATACATAAGATGGCCTCCCCCATGTGGACACAAGATGGCAAGCAGGGGAGGACAGTTAGGGGCGACCAGGGTAGCAGGGAAGGGCAGGTGGGAGGGACCAGGCCTGCAAGGGAGGACAGTTAGGATCAACCAGGCTGGCAGGGGAGGGCAGTTAGGGGTGACCAGGCCAGCAGGGGAGGGCAATTAAGGGCAATTGGGCTGGCAGGGGAGCAGTTAGGTGTCAATCAGGCTGGCAGGGGAGTGGTTAGGGGGTGATCAGGCTGGCAGGCAGAAACGGTTAGGGGCATTCAGGCAGGCAGGCCAGGTGTTGGGAGCCAGCAATCCTGGATTGTGAGAGGGATGTCCGACTGCCCATTTAGGCTCGATCCTGGTGGAATCGAAGGGTTCCAGATTGGAGACGGTGTAGGCCAGGCTGAGGGACACACCCCCTCATGCATGAATTTTGTGCACCGGGCCTCTAGTTTCATATATAATGCATACCAAGTTGGTCTCCTAAAACAATAGGATATAAAAAATATATGAAAATGATGAAATATTACTTATACTACATCATGCATAGTATTTGCAATAGGACATTTCTGTTTCTTTAAGAGCAAATGTGCAACATAGCATAAGAAGTAATGAAGTTCTTGTAAAAAAGGGACAAACATGTTCAAAATAGAAATATATCTTTTCTCTCATAGTATGTCAGAATCAAAGAGATGTAATTTTATATTTCTCTACTTTATATAGATGTTTAAAACTAAAGTGAGAAATACAAATATGTGCATGTATATGTGTTCACACCTGTTAAACTGAGAACTGCTAAAGATAAATCAGGTGTGAACACATATACATGCACATATTTGTACTTCTCACTTTATTTTAAAAATAAATATAAAGAGGAAAAATATAAAATTACACACACCTCTTTGGTATTGAATGGTGCCCTTTTGAATGGGTTTAAATTATTTTTTCCTG
>NW_005871325.1:988173-1018097 GCF_000147115.1 Myotis lucifugus | reverse complement strand
AAAGTGATTCTAAAAATGCTGACAGTTGGATTTTTCATTCGGCTTGAACAGCTGAAGAAGCTTTTTTCCGGTTGACTTACAGTTGTCTGATCAAGGGGAAAATAGATTGGCACGCCACAGAGAGGAAAAGGTAAAAACTGCGGGCAGTCTTTTATCTCAGTGTATCCAGAACATATGAGAGAAACATATTCGAGTCATCGAATATTTTAGCCTAGAAATGAGGCAGGAGTAGGCAAATATGTTCTCATTTTGTAAGACAGATGCATAATTTTTCTATGGAAAATATATACCAAAGGGTGGCATAAAACATATCGCTATGAAGGACTAGTTCTTGATCGCCTTGAGCCAGGTTTGTGTCCAGACAACTTTGTGTGCGTCTCTAAGATCAGTACAATGAGAACTTCTCGTGACATGAGCAGAAGGATGTATTTTCTGGTAGAGCCACACTCAAGGGGCCAAAGATCCGCATGTGGCTCATGAGCCGCAGTTTGCCGACCACTGCTATATATGATACAGCAGTGTAATCTATAGTCATTATGCTATACATTACATACCTAGTACTGATTTGTCTTATAACTGGAAGTTTGTACATTTAGACCACCTTCTTCCAATTCCCCCTACCTTTATCCCCTTCCTTTGGTAACCACAAGTTTGATCTCTTTTTCTATGAGTTTTGTTGTTTTTGTTGTTATATATAATATAAGTGAGATTACATAGTATTTGTCTTTCTCTTTCTGACTTATTTCAGTTAGCACACCGCCCTTAAATTTTATCTATGTTCTTGCAAAAAATCGATTTTCCTCACTTTTTATGTCTGAATAATATCCCAGTGTGTGTGTGTGTGTGTGTGTGTGTGTGTGTGTAAACTTATTTATTTATTCATCCATCCATGAACACTTAGGTGTTTGTACATCTTGGCCATTATAAGTAGTGCTGCTATGAACATGGTGGTGCAGATATCTTTTGGAATTAATATTTTAGTTTCCCAGAATATGCCCAGAAGTGGGATTGCTAGATCATATGGAAGTAATGTAGTCTTTAAGTAAAGCTGTAAAGTTGTCCATAGCAGTGGAAGCTGTAAAATTTCACAGTAAACATTAACTTGTAAATGTATTTGAAATTAACAGCTGTTTCTATGATAAAATTTGTTAAAAGAAGGAAATAAAACAAGATAGTAAGTTTTGGGATCTCAGTTCCTCTAAGCATGTACTCCAAAATTAGTGAAAAAACACAAAAACAATCCAACAACAAGGGTATCGACACAAAGCAACTAGGAAAAACATGAATGACCTCAGGATTAAAATCCAAAAAGACACATCAATATTGCTGGAATTTTACATGAAGCATAAATGTAAGTGAAAATTACTACAGAAAGGTCAATGAGAAAAGGCCAGCAAGAAAACAGGTACTCTTCTGGTTCTATTGATCTCTCTGAAAGATAGAAAAATAAGTAAACAACAAAATAAAAATAGATAACAAAGTCAAACATAGGTATAAACTCCAAGTAGGATGAAACCTGAAGGACAGTTTTTTTATTTATTGATTATTTTTAAAAAACAAAACAAAGCAATGCAAAAAGCTGACTAAATATGTCTTTGTAAATCTCCTAATGGATCTTGTGACTGTCACCATTGGAATATTGCTTTCAAAGATGAATATATCTTATTGGTCTAGGAGGATATTTATTGACTCAGTAATCACCTATGGAAAGAAGTTGAACAGTTTTTCATGGTGCAATATTATCAGAAAATTAGGTCTAGAACATTTTAAAAACCTATCCACAGTGCACTCCCAAAATGATAAATTGCTACTAAAATGTAAGATTTGAGAAAAAATATATAGAATCCCAAACTACAAAATATACCTGGCATTTATTGGGAAGAAAGCCAATTCTCTAGACTATAATCTTTATAAATAATGAAGCCTAAATTCATTTGTTGTGAAGACAGTCATGACAACATATGTAAATGTAAATATTCACTTATATATGTAAATGCATATTTAATTCAAATTAAATGAGATTTCATTATAGAAATTACATTCAAGTGTTCCACAAAAAAATGGAACATACAGAAAACTAGAAAGAAGAAAGTAAATTAATGGAAATAAAACCACCATTATTCTACCACTCAATAAATAGTACTGGCCTAACTTTTAATCAATAATTATTGTGCTTCATGGGACAGCAAGACGAAGAATTAGAAATTTTAGTTTTATAATAGAGATCATAGTAAGTATTTTAAACTTGTATGTCAAACAGTTACCACATTAAACACTCAATTCTGAAGTTGTATGTTGAAAGCAACAAACAATATGTAAGTCGATAAGCAGAGTTGTGTTCCAATAAAACTGTATTTACAAGAGCAGGCACTGAGCCCTTCTAGTTTGCCAGTCCCAGTGCAAGACTATCATGGCATTTAAGAGTCCAACCCCTAACTTTAACTCCATAAAAAAGTTGAAATGTCCCTGGCCAGTTTTCTAAGTGGTTAGAGCATTGTCCCTCAGACTGAAGGGTGTCAGGTTTACATTCCTGGTCAATGGCACATACCTTAGTTGCAGGCTACATCCCAGGCCCCAGTCAGGGTACTTGCCGGAGACAACCAATGGATGTGTCTCTCTCACATGTCCATTTTTTTTCTCTCTCTCCCCTCCTCCTCCCTCCTCTCAACTCTCTCTAAAACAATCAATGGAAAAAATACCCTCCGGTAAGGATTAAAAAATAAAAGTTGAAATGTTTGATATTTGTAAAGTCCAAATCCATTACTGACAGAGAAGATAGTTTTCCTTTTATTAATGTGTGTCTCTTTATCTATAATGTACTTTAAAGCATTTCTTGTGCATGTGTTGATGGGGATCTGGAGAAAAGGGAATTCTTGTACATTATGGCTCAGATATAAATTACTGCAGTCATTATGGAACACTGAAAGGAGGTTCTTCAAAAAATTAAAAATAAAATTACCATTTGAACCAGCAATCTAAATTTGGGTACTTATCCAAAAAAATTGAAATCAGGATCTCAAAAAGATATTTGCATTTCCATATTCATTGCAGCATTATTGACAATACCCAAGTTTAGCAACAGATGAATGGATAAAGAAAATGTGGTATATCCATACTGGAATATTATTCAGCTTTTAAAAAGAAGGAAAATCTGCCATTTGTAACAACATGAATGGGTCTGGAGGACATTATGCTACATGAAATAAGCCCAACACAGAAAGGCAAATACAATACTGGGTGATCTCATTTATATGTGGAATCTAAAATAGTCAAACACAGAAGAAAATGGTGGTTTCCAGGTGCTTGGGTGAGGGAGAAATGGGGGAGGTTCTGGTCAAAGGGTACAGAGTCTCAGTTATGCAAATAAATGTGTTCTGGAAATCTGTACAACAAAGGGCCTATGATTAACACTATCCTATATAATAAAAGAGAAACATGCAAATTAACCAACCCTCCACTATGCTCAAGCCACGCCCACAAGCCATGCCCACAAGCCAATCAGGAGCAAGTATGCAAATTAACCCAACTAAGATGGCGGCAGCCACAGAGCAAGCAGGAGGCTTGGGTTGCCCCCGGCGATGGAGGAAGCCAAGCTTCCCACCTGCCTTGGCCAGCCCTTTGCTCCGCTTAAGGCTACAAAGTTTCAATTATAGAAGATAAATAAATCCCAGAAAATAAAAAAAAGAAGAAATAAAGAGAGGCTGGGAGCCTGGGTCCCTGGGGGGCATGGCCAGCCTGAAAACGGCCCTCAGCCCCTCACCCAGGCTGTCCAGGCACCCCAGCAGGACCCCCACCCTGATCCAGAACACCCTTCAGGGCAAACCAGCGGCCCCCACCCATGCACCAGGTCTCTATTCTATATAATAAAAGGGAAATATGCAAATTGACCCTAACAGCAGAATGACTGGGAATGACTTGTCACTATGACACACACTGACCACCAGGGGGCAGACGCTCAATGCAGGAGCTGCCCCATGGTGGTCAGTGTGCTTCCACAGGGGGAGCTCTGTTCAGACACAAGCCAGGCTGCCAGCTGCCAGCACAGCGATGGTGGTGGGAGCCTCTCCCTCCACCTCAGCAGCCCTAAGGATGTCCGACTGTAGCTTAGGCCTGGTCCCCACTGGCAAGTGGACATCCCCAAAGGGCTCCCAGGCTTCCAGAGGGATGTCTGACTGCCATCTTAGGCCTGATCCCCTGGAGAGTGTGCCTAAGCCAGCAGGTGGACATCCCCCAAGGGGTTCTAGACTGTGAGAGGGCACAGGCCAGGATGAGGGACCCTCCCCTGAGTGCAAAAATTTTTGTGCACCAGGCCTCTAGTATTGCATAGTTAATATTTGCTGTGTGTAAATGTTATGTTAAGTTGGGAGTAGTGGGAAGAGAACTTTTATAGATAGTGGTTAAAACGATGGCACTGATAGTGATGATGGTTTCACAGGTGTATACTTACCTACAAACTGAAAATTGTGCACATTAAATATCTACACCTTTTTGTATGTCAATCACATGTAAATATGATTAAAAATAAAACAGTTAATTTTTTTCTCTAATTAGAGGCAATTTTAACAGAAATCTGAACATTTTCCCATAGCCTTTGTTTGTTGTACAAGGCTTGCACTGTCTCTATGTGGATCAGATAATCTGATTTTTGCCAAAGTCCCTAAAGATAAGTAGCTTTCTAAAATAATGGCAATTGTTCTACGATATATTATGACAGCTCATCCATACAAAAGACTTTCTGACTTGCTAAGCTAATAAAATATTGATTAGAAAAAATATATTTTATAATAAATAAAGAACAAAGGCAGCTCATGCAATACTGTTATATTATTCTGCTTTATTGACAGTTCCTCTGTCTTTTACCATCTGTGGGACCACAGTGCACTACACGAGAATATCTGTACATATATTCTCTATAAAAATATATATATTCTTCAATAAGAATGGTGTCTTTTCTGTTTTTGTTGATGTTTTAGAAGGTACTAGATATGAAATGGAAATAGTAACAAAAGAAGCTAACGCTCAGAACCAATGCCACTTTGCCAGTCCCTGTTGGATTGGTTTGTGGTAGATACAGAGATGTAAGAGGACAGGATTCTTAAAGAAATCTCAGATGATTCATGGGGGTATATAACAACAACAGCAAAATTAATCTCAATGTTGCTTATCGCCTTATAGCAAAAAAGTAAACACATAAAATCACAAAGGAGAGCTTGCTTTCAGAGACTTGAAAGGGTACCTCAACTCCTTCAGAAAGGAAGTGAAATCTGGAGTTCATGGACTATGGCTACTGGGAAAATGGGATTAGAAAACCTCTTGAAAACAGAAGCAAGCACATCATTTTACTTCTTTGTGTCTCTTTGTCTTCACTTAGAAATGCAGTGCTCCCTGCTACAGGGAGCTGTGAAGATTAATTATTTGACATATACTAACTACTATGAATGTGCTCCATGTAACTTTCTCATTAATCAAAATGCAAGCTCCTTCCATCTTGGTCAACGTATTGTTTTTAGAGGATACTGAGTATATTATACAAATACAAGGACAGACAAAGAAACTTTTCATTTTATTCACAAAAAACCATACCCAGAATTTTTACTAGGTTGGTCATCCCAGTCTTTATAACCTCACAGGAGCCAGAATTATGATGCTAGTGGGCCTTGCGGATTTTGTGCACTGGAGGGTCTGTGTAACTTCCAAGATCATGGCCTGTGATTGGGGAATCCATGGCAATACATGGACAGTTGGAATTTTCTACTCTGATCCACAGGAAGTTTTGGAGAGTTAGAAATGTCTAATGTCTATGCCTAATGTCATAGGAGAATTTTCTAAGGTTTCGGACTTAATTCCAAATGGTTCCTGGAAGCACTAGAAAATATCTCTGACATGTCCCATCTGAAGTATCTCTTAGGATATGATAACTCTAATCATGTTCTTAGCCTGGCAATAAGCTAGTACTGGCCAAGTGTCCTCATCTCACCTTGTCAGGTTAATTATAGTTATGTAATATGTGTATGGATTTAGGCCACTTAGTGAAACCTGTGGCACAATTTATAAATTCTAAGTAATAAGGCAAGTTGCTGCATGTTTGAAAAGATATCCTTGTATTAGGCACACAAATCAATATAGAGTTATTGCCTCTTTTTATATAATTTTTTATACTGTGTTATATTTTATGCACATACTAATGCACTGGAAAATTCAGTATGCTTTTTAGAGGATCTAGAAACTACTAGCTAAGTAATCTATTGGAGAAGGGAACCGATTGCAGTAGTTGCAATGCCTGTGTTAGCATTGCTTCATTTTTGTTGGTGTTGTTCAAGTTATTGTTGTCAGGGTAAATAGAGAGGAGAGAAAAAAATACTTTCCTGATAAAGGGATAAACTGATGCAAATTTTGGTACTTTCAAATCTGGCACACAGTCTCTGTTTTCTCAAAGGCTACTTTTACAAATAAAGTGGCCATTCATGGATAATTTGGACAATGAAAGAATTCTCTCAAAATCACATAACTTAAAACTAGAGAATATGGACAACATAAACATTACATTTATTTGCATGGACTTTTATTCTTTCATTTCTACTAATGTAACATTTCAGAGTCAGTTAGACACACTTTCAATGGCATTACCCATGCTTCATTTCAATCTAGCAAAAGGAATTAATACTATTCCCCCAAGAAACACAAGAAGATATCCATGCTCATTTGTTATAAGTAAGCAAAAACACTGCAGTGTTTCCTTCTCATTATCATGGATAGTTGTTGCTATAATATCTGTTTTTTATGCACTGCTTGTTTTATTCTCCAGCTATACTTCAAACATTAGGAGAGTGACGGAGGCTGAAGCTGTTATCCCATTTTTCAACTTGTGAATTAAATTATATTCCATCAGGGATTTATTTGGTGAAATATTCTTTAAAGTATTTAAAATATGCAAATACATTGCAGCCTGCGCATAATATGTACTGCTACAAATTAGAGTAGTTAACTCCTCAAGTGAGAGCCAAGCACTGAAGGCATTTTTCTATCTTTCAAGGACAGTGTGAGTTCTGCTAAGTATTGTAACTCAGTGACAAGCCATTTATGGTAGATGTGCTGGTAATTAATGTTTTCCCTGGCTGCTGCAGTTTTCTCTTGGAAGAATGGCTCTGAGAGAATGAAAATGCCTTTTTGCTTCATGTAAATGTCAGAAGCCTCACTGATCAACATAGTGCTAAAAAATCTGCAATACATGAAAATAGTTCTTAGAAATGAATCTGCACCCAATTGCAGAATGACCCTAAGAGAACCCAGCTTAACTACTCATCCCAGTCCATTTAACACAAAGTTGAGAATCACTTTTAAATTGTGATTCTTATGATCACATTTGATTCCTATTTGCATGTATGATGAACAACATACAACTTATTTTTATGACACATTTGTAAAGAGATCTTAAGTAGCATTTAGTATTATTGCCACCCTAGCTAGATCCTCATTATCTCTATGAAGCATGTCACACATTTTTGTGAAATAAACACTAAATATAAACCCATGGCTCTATTGAATCTGAAGAAATTGAAACAATTTAACTGCAGGTTTACTTACTAAGACTAATAAATAAATTGACAAAGAATCCAGCCTATTTGTGATTAAGCCTAATTTTTACAAGTAGAAAAATCATAATCAAATTATTCACCTTTTTTGTAAACACTACTAGTATTTCTCCAAAACTCAATCTCTGGATAAGTTTCAGAAGGATATTCTATCTACACCTTATGTTGGTCTGTTTCCACTTCAGATTTATCATATATTAGAAGGGACATCCCACCTACTATCTACTCTGTAGGAAAACGTGACTGATAGTAAAAAAAAAAAATGAATCTTTAATTTTGATGTAAAAATATTGCTCTGGTTCCCATGATCCAGAGATGGTTTCTGGTTTAAATTCACAACTAGCTAGTAGTCTAGAATTTTGTCATCCACCTTTTCACTGAGATACTAACTAAAACATAGAAAACAGAGAATCTTATAAAGTTCCAAAATAAATCAAGCTTAAAGTTAAATATCTGCTGGTATATCTACTTTTCCTTTAAACCATACTTGATGGAATTTTTTTGATTAACTCCAATGCTGGAGTACTTTTGCAATACCAACCAGGAATTATAGGAAAATCTGTTCTTTGTTTTCCTACCTCTGTTTAGAAAGGGCAGGTTTGTAACAAACGATCTGCTGTCATTCTAATCTTGAGAAGCTATATTCTAAATTTCTAAAACAGCCCTCCTTTCCTCTGTTCCACATTAGAAATTCTCTTTCCACTTTCAGTTGTTGACCATACTCCACAACCATTTCATCTATCCATCCAGATAGAGAGATGACATGTCAAGTGGGTAGGACAAATTCAGGGAAATGCAATCTTGGAAATTCAGTCACCAAATATAGAGTACAGTAGGCTTAATAGAAGGAACAATGAATCTAGGAATGCTAAATATTTAGCCCTAAATTTTCATAATTCCAAGCAGTGGGGGAAAAAGAACATGCCTTTTTACTACTGACTAGAGGCCCGATGCACGAAATTCGTGGAAGGGGCTCAGCCCTCATAGCCCCGGCTTCATCCGAAAGGATGTCCGGAAGGTCGTTCAGCTGTCCAGTCTAATTAGCATATTATGCTTTTATTAGTATAGATAATTCACACATGATAAAGTCAATGTCAACAGTGGGAAGTATTCCAGGAACTGTGGACTAAAATGCACCTTTTCAGCTACAAATTTGAAGATGCTGATCAACCAGGCTCAAGGACACAGGCTGTACAGATAAATGCAATCCTCCTTCCCACATGTTAGCAAAGGGTGATTATAAGTATATTTGTATGCTGGAGGATAGTATAAAGGTTGAGATAAGCAGAAAGTAGAATAAAATTAAAGTAGAAATAGATAAGATTAATTTGGCACAATTAAAATATCTATTAAAACATTTAAAATTGCATTGAAGACAATGAAACATAAAAAGAGTGCACTATTGAAGGGCAAACTTGTAAAGGTTTATGCAGAAGAAAAGTACAAATGTACATACTGAAAAGAAAAATAATGTATAGCTAATTAAGAATGTATTTCTCAAAAACATAAATGGTAAATTTGTGTATATTTAATAAAAGGCCCTTAGATGAAAAAAGATTGAAATATATAAATGAAAATATTTACCAAATTCCTAGAAAAAAAAGCTTTGCAGAGGTTTATATTTAGCCATGCTAATTTTTAATTTATTATTAAAAGAAAAATATATACAAATATCCAGGCAGGAAATGATAAATTATCTATAAAGGAAAAGAAATCACCATTCTACTGTCTGTGTATGAGCTTTTCTTTTTTTCCTTTGTGACTGCCAGATGGAAGGCAGGGAGTGGAGGGAGATGGAAGAGGATAAAGAGGGTATAAATGGTGATAGAAGGAGACTTGACTAGGGATGGTAATCACGCAATACAATATACAGATGATATATTATAGAATTCTGTACGTAAAATCTATATAATTGTATAAACCAATGCCACCCCAATAAACTCAATAACAAAAGAAATCAAGGTTTTCTCTTATAACATAAAACTAGAATTAGTATTATAGTTTCCATGGTAATACACATTCACTCTTTTTAAAATACATATTTTTGGAGATGTTTCCCCTAACATACTTTTTATTGTTAATGTTATTGTTAATTTATCTCCCCTATTTTACCCCCCTCATCCCAGCCCCTACCCACCTCTCCATGTCTTACTACCCTGTTTCCCATGTCCATGGGCTATGCCTATAAGTATATAAGTTCTTTGTTTTTTTGTTTTTAATTTCTTTTTGAGAGAGGAAGGGAGAGAGAGAGAAAAACACAAATTGTCTGCCTCCCCTTTGCAGGATCAAGCACTCGGAAATAGAACCCTCCACATGTTAGTGTTTGGGGACGCTTCAGCCAACTAAGCCACACTGGCCGTCTACAGATTCACTCTTTGATACCCTTCATTTACAATGTATTTGAAGATCAATTGACAATAATAAAAATTAAAAATCCATGATGGAGCCCAGCAGGATTGGTTAGTTGGTTGAGAATGTCCTGTGCACCAAAAGATTGCTTGTCTGATTTCCAGTCACAGCACATACCTGGGTTTTGGGTTAGATCTCTGTTGGGGCATGTTCAGAAGGCAACTGATCCATGTTTCTCTCTCACATCGATGTCTCTCTCTCTCCCTTCTTGGGTGAGTATTAAATAATAATGATAATAATGGATACATTTTGGTGTAAAAAATACTCATATCTGAGGATTCAATCTTAAGGAAATAATGAAAGATACTAATGATTTAAGAAATATAATACTTGTAACTTGTTTATAATAGTACTAATCATAGAAAGAAAATGTGTAATGGCAAGAAATGTGCCATTAAAATAAGCATGTTACAAGGCTCTATACAGTATATAATTTTTATTCTGTGTAGAATACTGGGTCTCCACCAAAATATCACTAGTGGTTGCCTCAATGTCATTATTTCTCAAATGAAAACGTGCACATGCATCACCTGGGAATCTTGTTTAAAAGCAGATTCTTATTTTGCTGACTGGGATGTAGACTGATATTCTGTTTGTCTAACAATCTTCCAGGTGATGCTGCTGTAACTGATCTGAGCACCACACATTGCAATGTACAGATTCTATATTATAGAATTGCTAGAGGCTCAGTGCACAAATTCGTACACAGGTGGGGTCCCTCCCATCTGATCGGGGCCAATTGGGGCTGATTGGGGCTGGCTGGCCAGGTGGAGGGACCGCAGGAGGTTGGCCAGCCTGGGGAAGTTGTCTGTGGGAGTGCACTGACCACCAGAGGGCAGCTCCTGCATTGAGCATCTGCCCCCTGGTGGTCAGTGCACATCATAGCCACTGGTCAACTAGTCATTCAGGTCATTCTGGTAGTTAGGTCATAACAGTCGCTTAGGCTTTTATATATACAGATAGCCAAAAGTGGAAATAACCCAAATGTCTATCAATTGAATAATGGAAAAACAAAATGTAGTATAATCATACATTCAGAATAATATTCAGCCATAAAAAGAAATGGAGTAATAATATATGTTACAAAATGCATGATCCATGAAACCATTATACTATTAAAAGAAGCCAGATATACGCCCTAACCAGTTTGGCTCAGTGGATAGGGCATCGGCCTGCGGACTCAAGGGTCCCAGGTTCGATTCTGGTCAAGGGCATGTACCTTGGTTGTGGGCATATCCCCAGTAGGGAGTGTGCAGGAGGCAGCTGATCAATGTTTCTCTCACATCGATGTTTCTAACTCTCTATCCCTCTCCCTTCCTCTCTGTAAAAATTCAATAAAATATATTTTAAAAAAGAAGCCAGATATAAAGTTAACATATTATTTGGTTTCAGCTATATAAAGTGTCCAAAATAGGCAAATTTATGGAGATAGGAAGTAGATAGTAGTTGCCAGGGGCTGGGAAACAAAAGGAATGATGAATGATTTGAAATTTTTTTTGTTTTTGGACTAATGAAAATGATCTGAAATTAGACAGTGGTGATTGCATGACTGTACTAGTACGTATACTAAAAATTACTGAATTGTATACTTTCAAAGGGTGACTTTTATGGTATGTAAACACTTGGGTTGCGGGAAACGAGTTAAGTCGGCTCGCGTGAATTGCGCGTACTCCGCGGGAGCCGTCTTAAACTCGGTTCATATAGATTTGCGGTGGAGTGCGGGAAACGTGTAAACTCGGGCCGATTGTAACTGCGTATTACCAAATATTTCATTTCAATCGAACCCATACTTCAAAAGATATAGGCATTTTAACGCGCCATCTTATATTTTGGCGGGAAATTCACCCGACACCGTAGTGTAAATTATATCTCAAAACAAAGTAACTGAAGCAAAAAAACAAAAGTGAAATTGTCACACATAGTTTCAGACTGTCAAATGTCCTCTTTTTTATCATTTTATAGACAAAATTCTTTAGGAAACAAGAAGTTTATAGCAAAATTTAAAAATTGTGCTATTTCCAAAACAGATTATGCACGAATAAACCAATGTTTACATTTCTAAAACAAACAAAAAGTCTCTATGTATTTGTTATCCATATTTTACTTCTAATATGTATATAAATAAAAGTATATATTATTTATATGTTACCAATAAAATTTATTTATAAGGACTCTTTATAAATTTATTATTTTATCTTTCCTACACATTGATATTATTTAGTCCAAGTTGTCATTTTATTTTAAATTTATTTTATGATACATTAAAATATAATTTTTAGCATTAGCTCTTTTTAGTTTTGACACACGAGATTAGTATATATTTATATTTCTAATTGTATATTTTTTTCATTAATTTTGAGGTTTTCTTTTGGCTCAGAGATAATCTCTGTTGTTATGTATGGATTATTGCTCCCCCAGCTTCTGTTTTGTTTTTTTTCATTCTTTTGAAAATCCTGTTTTATATTTCTGTGCTTTGAAAGTCAACATTTCTAGCTCTTCTCTTTATGTCTTTCCCATACAATTATCCCTTTATTTTTCCCCTGAGTTCTGAGAAAATGCTTGGTCTTATCTTCTAACTTATTGCCCTATTTCTACAGAATCCCATCTGATCTTTAAGAGATGCTCTATAACTTTAGTTACTTATATCAAGAAATACCTCCTCACCCCACTTCCCCATTACCTACTTTGTGGCCTTCCTTTTGGTTAGACTACTGATCCTAATCAGAAATGATTGTTGGTTTATCTTAGTCCCGGGTTTTGTTCTGTAGAAGTACTTTTCTCTAACTTGCCATAAACATGCATTCAGCTCTTTCCACCATCCTGTTTCACCTGCTTTTTATCTTTTGGAAATGTCTCTAGTTTTCAGGATTTTTTCTTATGCTTTGTAAGTGATTTTTATGTTGTCTATTATTTTCTTCCTTCAGTCATTTCAATAGGAACTAAGAAAAAGTGGTGTTAAATTTAGATTGTCCCCTGACAATCACTTCACTTATTTTCCAGCATTCTGTTACAATAGGCAGTATAAAACACCCAGAATAGGACACATCTCCAGATCTAATTAATGCCAAATTCCAATTATGATGGGGTATCAGAATCCCCCCACGCCCCAGGCTGATCCATCAGCTTTGAGGGAACTTGGAGTTTGGCGCTCTCCCTAGGGGAGTTCAGACAAGCATCCTAGGTTTGTGATCAAATCAGTTATGGCCTGGAATTGGGACCCCACTACCCTGTCTACCAAATATTTGTGCTGGACATAAGACACACAAAATCACCAGGCATCCTTGGTTGAGTAAATTTCCAGTATGTCTTCAAGTCTCAACCTAAATTTCATATCTTCTTCAATCCCATTGTTAAAAAATGCCCATCTTTGTTGGTGTCTCTGGCAAGAAGAGTCTTTTTTTTTTCATGGTGGCATTCAATCACTGTAGATGTTCAAGTAAAAAAAAAAATGCTGAGCTTTCACATTAAGTTCTTGAAATCCCTTCTATTACTACACTCCCTTTGTGCCTTGGTGATTCTTTAGCCACAGGTTGAACTTTAAAATGAGTCAAATAAGAGAATTTGAACTTCAGAGCATGAATCTATGACATGTGACTTCCTCCTCCACTAAGACGATGCCCATGAGTCTTCTGTTTTTAAAGTGTTGACTATGTGTCAGTGGTGTTTAAGCCACATTCCTGTTTTATTCATTTAATAAACAGACCAGCCAAGTTCAGTACAATTATTAACCCCCTTTTATAGGTGGAGAAACTGAGATATATAAACACTTCAATAGCATATTGATGTTCATGAAATAGTAATTGATAGAGCTGGGATTTGGGGGGAAAAAAGCACTAGAATTCATCATCTCAGCTCCTGACTAGGATGCTAGTTTGTTTTCACTAATATAAGCTGCTGAATCCAAAAGAGAAGGCTATAGTTCAACACTGTTCTTCTGCTTTGAAAAGCTGTAGCTTCTTTTACCATCCTGGATGTATTTTGTAGAGATTGTTAGGCTGCAAAGGAAAGATCTATTAGATCCCATTACACATAAACAAACATTTAGTAAGCACTAGCTATGTGCCTGAAGCTCTAGTAACTATCTGGTACATATGATTTTATTGATATAAAATACATAAAGCTGACATCATTTTTCTTCTTACCAATATAAAAAATGGAGGATGCCAACCATGTGAATGGTTGATAGGCGAATTGGGAATAAACTCCATTCTGTTATTAAATGAAAAAGAATCAAATGATAAGTTTAAAGGAGGCTCCTGACTTTGAACCAGGAATTTATGGAACTTTAGCCAAATGTTTTGTTCCTGTGTAACACCTCTTTCTTGATATTGAGTTTGTGTCTCCTGAATCAGGGCCCAGGCATTTTCCAACATCACATGCAGTTTCATTTCATGTAATCCAGAATGTTATTCTGTCAGACTCTGTTGTGACAAAATGTGATTTAGTAGCACAGAGTAGCACTTATTCACTCAATAAAGTATTTAGCATCCTCTCTAGGAAAGTTGAGATGATGAAAATAATAAGACCTAACAAAAATGGGTCAATAAAGAGCAAGACATGCATTGATTTTACATTGTATTTTTAAGATATCTTTCATAATTAATATCTATTATTATCATGTGGGTTCTCTGAGGGCAAGGACTGGACTTTTATCTCTGTAATTTCTGGGCCTATCATTGGACAGTAATAAAAATTGAGCAAAAGTATATGGCTCCATGTCCAGCAGATCTGTGTGGAAAAGCATTTCTGCCACTCAATTAAATTAAGCAAGTAATAAAGTTTCCTGTTGAATGGGAATAGTAATACTTGAAAGGATTTTGAGGACAATTAAATGCAATAATGTAACACTTTACACATGATAGTTTTTTCAATAAAACATTAATAATATTAATTATTATTACAGGTGTTAAATTAATATGTGTAGAATGAACCAGAGCAGACTGCAATCGGTGTTATAACATTAATCAACATTATAGTTTTATCAGATCTTGGAATATTGAGGGACTAGTGCTTGAATGGACAGCCTTCAGAATGTAGGTGATATCTTAGAGAGGTTGCCCAAAAGTATGTTAAGTCTGTCAGTCAGAAAAGGTAGGAGAAGGAAGGTACCAAAAAAAGCATAGCCCAAAGAGAATATTCTAAAATTCTTGCCTTGCTGGTGTGGCTCAGTGGTTGAGCGTCGACTTATGAACGAGGAGGTCATGGTTCGATTCACAGTCAGGGCATATGCCCAGGTTGTGGGCTCCATCCCCAGTTGGGGGAATGCAGAAGGCAGCTGACAATGATTCTCTCTCATCATTGATGTTTCTATCTCTCTCTCCCTCTCTCCCTTCCTCTATGAAATCAATAAAAAAAATATATTTTAAAAGTAGCCATTCAACTTTTTTAAATCCTTCTAACAACCCTCTGTGCTTAGTATCATTAACATTCCTTGCTAGAAATAGGGAAATGAAGCACATAAATTACTATAGAGGTCTGTACAAGGTAATCACAAGGTCCTGAGGTTCCTAACACTACCCCTAAGCTGGGAACAGGCTTCACAGGGGAGGTGGTAAGGGTCAAGTATTAAATGATCAAAAGGGCCCTAGCTGGTTTGGCTCAGTGAACAGAGTATCGGCCTGTGGACTGAAAGGTCCCGGGTTCAATTCCAGTCAAGGGCACATGCCCGGGTTGTGGGTTCGATCCCCAGTAGGGGGTGTGCAGGAGGCAGCCAATCAATGATTCTCTCTCATCATTGGTGTTTCTATCTCTCTCTCCCTCTCCATTCCTCTCTGAAATTAATAAAAATATATTTAAATGATCAGATGGAGCTGAATAGTGAGAGAAATGGAACACAGGTATTTTAGGTCTCTGACAAAAACTTCCCCAAGGTGCTGGGTAATGTTATGGACCTATATTCCTTAGAGAATATGAAGAAAAGAGATTAAGCAAATATTAAATATCATTCATCCTGTGGGAGAAATGTGCTGAGTGATACACTCTGGCCTGAATGACCAACCACTATCTTGCTTGAAGATAAAATGGACCCCACTGAGATAGGCACATACTTCGCTGATCTGAAAAATGTGTCTGAGAGTTGCTCTGTGAAATTACTTTTGGCAGGTGATTTTCAAAGGATCTATTTCTGTGTATTCTGTCACAATTTTCCTAAAACACTCAATAGAGATGAAATGTAAATTAAGTTATTAAGTATAGCTTTTTTCTGCTTTCTTGTAGCCCTCAATGCTTTATCTCTACTATATATACTCCAGCAAGTGGGACAATTATCAGGTTGCCCACTGAAGGCCTATTTTAGATAACAGATAATCATACTGTTGTAACACATCATGTTCTATTTACCTATTACTTTCTTAATCTTATGCAATATTATCTAGGGTAGGAGTACTTACTGGATAAAATTAGAGTTCCCCAAATATATTTTTAAAAAGCTGAATGTGTTTTAAGATTAAAATGTTAAGGTTTTGTTTCTATGTGTTTCTTCTAAATTATGTTTCTACCTTTCATGAGTTCATTAAAAATCATATAGTATGATGCACACACACACACACACACACACAGATTTAGTGTTTCCTCCCATTCATACTTTTACTTTGAATCTAGAATCTGTTTTCCAAATAACCTTAATCTCCTTCAGAAAAAAAATGCAGGCCATTAATAATATTTATTTTAGTACTAGACTTCATGTAACTATTGAATGGAGTTGATTGAATTGGGGACACAAAGAAAAAAATATTAAATATGTGACAAATTCATAATTTTTTTTATTATAAAAGGCATTTGACCCCCAGGACAGCATATGAAAATGATTGCTTTAAACTCTGCTCAATTTCATTTTTATTAAAAATTAGAGGCCCATTGCATGAAATTCATGCACAGGGGCGAAGATGTGTGTCCCTCAGCCCAGCCTGCACCCTTTCCAATCTGGGACATCCCTCTCACAATCCAGGACTGCTGGCTCCCAACCACTCGCCTGCCTGCCTGCCTGATTGCCCCTAACTGCTTCTGCCTGCCAGCCTGATCACCCCCTAACCACTCCCCTGCCATCCCGATTGCCCCCAACTCCCCTCTCCCGCTGCCTCGATCGGTCCCAAATGGCCTCCCTGCCGGCCTGGTCATCCCCAACTGCCCTCCCCTGCAGGCATGGTCACCCCTAACTTTCCTCCCCTGCTGGCCTGGTTGCCCCCAACTGCCCTCCCCTGCAGGCCTGTGTTCCCCCCCCCCGCAACTGCCCTGCCCTGCAGGCCTGGGTCCCCCCCAACTGCCCTCCCCTACAGGCCTGGGTCCCCCCCAACTGCCCTCTCCTGCAGGCCTGGTTGCCCCCAACTGCCCTTCCCTGTAAGCCTTGTCCCTCCCAACTGCCCTCCCCTGCTGGTCTGGGTCCTCCCCAACTGCCCTCCCCTGCAGGCCTTGTCATCCCCAATTGCCCTTCCCTGCTGGCCATCTTGTGTGTTGGAGTGATGGTCAATTTACATATCACCTCTTTATTATATAGGATAATGAACCATTATTAATGTTATTGAAGTTTGTAATGTTATAAAGTGTGTTGATTTGGTTTTGAACTTGAATGACCTTTGCCCTTTATGTTTAATAGCATCTTTTAAAGACTTCTGGGGGAAAAAAAACAACAAATAATTTGTATAAGACTACACACAAATCTTCTGTTGACAGAAAAATTGCCATCAATAAAAGAAGACCATACATTACTGTCTTATATTTTTTTTTCTTCCCAAGAAAGTAATTGTACATATAATTTGGTGGAAATATAGAGGCGTATCATATAATGGCACCATAGCTAGAAAATACACAAAGAAGACCACATTATATTATTTATTCTAAATAGAATGAACTCAACAGATGTAAAACAAGTCTTTGGAGACCTTACTGTGATTTAAAATGTGAACACAACAATGACCAGCAGATTATGTTACCAGAACAAGAACAAGGGGAACTAAATGCAGGAAAAATATCAGCCTTAAAATTCACACTGACAGCAATTAAGGCCCACCTCTACCTTCCTGCATCTGTGCTGAGAACACTATTGCTTGTGCCAACATCACAGGATGCTGAAGAGTGATTACTCTGGAGATCCATAAGCCACCTGCCCCAGCTCCACTTTATTGGAGGCAAGAATAAGACACCATGAATGATCCAAGAATATGTAGTATTTGGAAGAGAGGGAGATAGAGAGAAAGAGACAGAGAGAGACAGAGAGAATACCTCCCTTACCATCATGCTTCTACTCCTGGATTCAAAGTATCAGCATCATCTCTAGACATATTGAGTAGGCAGAAGAACCAGGTCATTTTCTAGACTGGGCTTTGTCAAGTAGGGAAACTTGCCATAATTATTAGATTATGTTACTCATCAGATCAGCCACTAATTAAATTATTATTAGTTTTATAAACTGATTGCATCAGATTACAAGCATTAGTTCCTCTTCTCAAATCTTGAGTTGTATCATTTTTCTGAAGAAACTGAAATGCTATTGTTATGTAGGGCTCTAGTATCTTAAATGGAGAAATTCTTATCTGCTTTTATTTCTGCCATGTGCTTCTTGATTTATCTAGTGTAGAAGCTAAAAGATAAATATATAAACAAAAAATCCTGCAAACACTGATGTTTCCATTTTGTTTAGATCTTCAAGTTATTGACTAATGCACCCAGGAAATTACCAGATTGGGGATATGTCCAACAATATAAATATGCACAATATTATGGAGGAAAAAAAGCGGGTCTTTTCCAAAGGTTAATTCAAATCAAAGTTAACCAATGATACAATGCGTTGGACCCATGTCACCTCTCTCTTCCCTTCAAACATTTCCAGAACACTATTTTCATTGTATCATGCTTTATAAGGTCACTTACGCTTTACACATTCTCAAGGAGTCCGCATAACATATTTTAATTGTCTCATTAACAGCTATCAGCTATTAAATACTGCGTAGATGACTTTGAAAGTCAACTTGGGTTCAATTTATTCATCAGGCAATGAGGATAACACAGTGAATAGTTTGGACATGTATAAATAAACCGAGATAAAGATAGTTCAATTAACTCATGAGTGTTCACACTATTGACTCATTGTTTCAGGAATTTAATGGTAGATCATTCAGAATGGTGGATAATGGATAATCATATTTGGAAGTTGGTTTCATATATATAAGAAAATGATATTTCATACTCATTTGAGAATTAGCAATGCTAAGGACAAAGCAGGGTAAATTATGCCCAACCGGCCCCATGCTGAACTCTCTTTTTGGAGGAATCAGAATGTTGGTCAGAAACTCTCACACAGATGCAGTAGACCAGACCAAAGCAGTACTGGGCTCCCATTGAGAGCTTTTGCATCATATTAAGTGAAGAAACAATTAAAGAGTTAGCTTTCAAATTTTCAGCAGGTTAATTGTTCATTATTGTGATTTTCAAGAACACTGTTGTTTTTTTCAAATTTTGATAGACAAGAGTAGATTAAGGAATTATGAGGGCAGCTATAAAACCTTGTCCTTAACATTTGAATTATTGACATTAGCAATATGAACTTACTTTTAAGAGTTGTCAAGTATAATCATGTTAATTAAAATTGCTGCTACTATTTATAATCTGAAGGATATTGCATTAGCTAATTTTCTTCTCACTATGACACTGATACGAGGACAACAAATATGAACTCATTTTATAAATTTAAAGAAATTGAGGTTAAAAGAAATCTAATGATGTTTCCAAAGTTATAAATCAGTGAAGTGGCAAAAATAAAACCTGAATTGATTTTTTTTTACTCTAAGTGACACCCTTCATTTAACTTTCTAATAAACTATGGTTTGCTTCTTAATGATATAATTTTATGATTTGCTGTTGTTTCTATTCAGTACTTATATTGCAAAAGAAAAGCACACACAGAGAATAAATTTATATAAATTGTGTTGAGTGATAAGTAAACATTATGTGCCAGGCATTGTGCTAAAATCTTTCCAATAATTATTATACTTCTCCCTCAAAACATCCGTATTAAGCAAATATTACATTTTCCTGCATTTTGGAAAAAATAAGTAAACAGAATCTTAAATTACACTTATCTAAGTTAAGAGCTACTAAATGGCAGAAGCCAGTTTGAATCTTAAACTCCTGACCTAGAGCTGTTTAGCATTTATAATAGTGTATATGTCATATAAAGATATTTCCTTTTCTTAATATTGCACTTTACCTTGAGTTAAGTAATAATTGTTAAATTATCTAGTATAATCCTATGTGTTCAAGCTTGTTTTTTCCCAAAAGATTAGAATCATTTTGATACAAATAAGAAAATATATACCTATGTTTCCTTAAAGTAATATTTTAAAATTCCAAAATCCATTTCCCAAATATGCTAACCCATTTTCTCAAAGGATATATATTATCTGAACTCTTTCCATGTACTGCTTAATAATTTCAAAAAAATAATTGCATGTTTACTGTAGAAACTTTTGAAAATGCCTTTCTTCCCCCCAGATCACATGGAAAATGGAAAAAGTCATCAGTAATTTTTTCACCAACCACTATTATTAACATTTAGTCATATGCCTTTACATTTTTCTCAACATACCCGTTGTGAGAAAGTTAAGGCATAGAGAGATTGCATAACTGGATTAAGGTCATATAGCCAAACCAAGATGCAGTTCAGAAAAAATGACTCAACCTTCCCTGTCATCAAATCGATTGCAAATGTTTATCTGTAGAAAGCATTCTTAGCTCAAGGACCATATTGAGCCTATGGACCATAGTTTGCTGGCCTGTGCTCTTGACTGCTACTCTACCCTGCCTCTCAAAAACAAAACAAAACACAAGACAAAGAGAACAGAGTTTGTTTTGACTGTGTTATTCCTTGACATGCAGAATTAGAAATATAATTTGGAGTATAACAGAATGTCATAAGGCAGAAAAAATACATCTCTATATAAAAGACTAAGTGATCATAAGGCAGAAAAAGTACATCTATATATATAAAAGGCTAAGTGACGGTCTGACCTTCTGGTAGGTATGACATGCACTGATTTGGCAGAGGTGGATCTCCGGTGTCGTACCTCAAAACC
The DNA here is from genome assembly GCF_000147115.1 of Myotis lucifugus. NCBI lineage: Eukaryota > Metazoa > Chordata > Mammalia > Chiroptera > Vespertilionidae > Myotis > Myotis lucifugus. The sequence continues at coordinate 997,030 of NW_005871325.1, read as the reverse complement.
AGAGAGGAGGGAGCCTGATTCCAGGGTGTATCACCCCTTGGGGGGTGTAGGAGAGCCAATTTCGGCCCGATCCCCGAACGCCAGGCTGAGGGACCCCACCTTCTGGAGGGATCCCGCTCACTCCACAGATGCCCTTCAAGCCTCGGCACTGTCCCAGGTGCAGCCAGCTGGGGAGGGACCACAGGAGGTTGGCTCCAGAGCATGTCCAGCCCATCTTGCCCAGTCCTGCCCTGCTGGCCACCTTCTAATCAATTTCCTTTCAATGTGCATGAATCTCCCATAGGGACACTCGTTTAATATAAACGTGACTTTAAGGTGTGAGCAAAATGTCTTTTGCTTTACATTTCACTTCTCCTGAAAGGGAACAAGTATAGTTCATTGAACAAAATTATTGGCCTTTATGGTTGCCGACTGAATGGCCACTGTGTGTGGGTTAATCAATCACTTGGTGTAGAACCTGCTCATAAAAGTAACATGTCCTTCAGTTTTAAGAAATCCAATGTAACTCCATTGAAAAACACAGAATTACTGGGTCTCCTGCCATTGACTTGATTCTAAACAAACAATGCTGGTCAGACATATGGGTTGTGTTCCAAATGATTGAGAGGAGCTGGCACTTCCCTGACAGAGCTTGTGTTGATTCAAGTTCAAAACATAAGCCATTACATTTTGTTTCTGGCTATTTGAATAGCACCTAAATGCTGATGCTATCAAGCGGGGGAAAAATAGTAAAGAAAAGAAAAAAAAGAAGCTTGAGAATATTTAGACAACTCTTCTGCAGAAATTATCTACTCTGACAAGATAATGGTTTATTACTGAAAGACAAATAGTCTTTCAAATCTCAAGTCATTTGTCAGGAAATAAAAATTGAATCGAACATAGTATATTTATTTTGAAGTACATTGTTTTAGGTTGATAGTCTAGTTCTTTTGATTGAAGTATGCTGTGTCACTATATATAAAATATTAAATTCAGTTTCAGATTCTGAAAACCATTGCCAAATTTAGCACATTAAAAAAAAAGACTGTCTGACAATGTTTAGAGGGAGAAGAAAAAGACTTTGTTTTTAAAATGACTTTTTGACTGATTTAAGTAATGAAGAAATTTGTAAAAGTTGCTTAGAAATGCTTATTCCAATATTCACTGAATCTGAAAATTCTTGTTTCTAAATATATTTATGAATATTCAAAGAAAAAAGCAACTAGTAAAGACCAGGACTTAATATCTTAAGAGTTAAAGGAACTAACTATCCACTTTACCTATAGTATTGAATTGACACAAGAAACCTTACTATAATAATCCTATCTAATAAAAGAGTAATATGCAAATTAACTGTCACTCCATCACAAAGCTGGCGGCACCCTTAGCCACAAGTTGGCGGCGCCCAGTCCCCTCAGCCCCTCTGCTGGAGTGTTCACGCCTGTCAGCCTGGCCAGGGGTCATGGGGACCAAGCAGAGAGGCAGGATCTGCCCACTCTGGTAGCGGATCAAGCCTCGCTGCTCTGCTGCCTCTGGAGTGTCTGCAGCCAGCAGGGCCTGCTTGGCCATCGCTGCAGCGACCTGCGAGCAGGCAAGTGCGCCTGCAGGCAGCACCCAGCAGGGCCTGCTTGCTCATCACCATGGTGTGGAGCAGGCAGGCCCCGCAGAGAGCAGAGAACCAAGAGGAGGAGCGGGCCCATGCCATCAGTAGGACATTCCCTGAGCTCTCCCAGATTGGAGAGGGTGCAGGTTGGGCTGAGGGACCCCTGCCCCATGCATGAATTTCATGCACCGGGCCTCTAGTAAAAGCATAATATGCTAATTAGACTGCACAGTCAAACGACCCTCCAGACATCCTTCTGGACGACCTTTTGGACGAAGTTGAGGCTGCGAGGGCTGAGCCCCTTGCATGAATTTCATGCGTCGGGCCTCTAGTGTGTGTAAATATATATATAATTGATTTTAGAGAGGAAGGGAGAGGGAGGGAGAGACAGAAACATCAATGATGAGAGAGAATCATTGATTGGCTGCTTTCTGCACACACTCCCCCACTGGGGATGGCGTCAGCAACCTGGGCATGTGCCCTCACTGGGAATTGAACTGTGACTTCCTGGTTCATAAGTTGATTCTCAACCACTGAGCAACACTGGCTGGGCAAATCTTATTCTTAGTTTTCCATGAACTTTTCCCAGTCAATAAGCACCCTAAATGCAGATTCCTCTTATTAATTAATTAGAAGAAGATAGCTCCTGCTTGTTGAACCTGGCTATACATTAGAAACATTTAGAGAGCTTTGAAAAATCACCAATAGGTTTGGATTTAATGAGTCTGGGGTGTGGGAAGGGCACTGGTATTTTGTTTGAAAGTTCCCAGGTGAGTCTAATGTGTAGCCAGATGGAGAACCAGTGGACTAGCTTGGTTGGTGCTTAATTTCTTGAAATCAAAACAGCCATACTGAAATTCATGTTATTAAAAGTACAGAAAGATAAAATTAGCCACTCCTGCACTCGAATTTAACCACTAAATTGCATGCTACTATACTGTGAACTAGTTATTCCTCTAATAATGGTCTTCTTGTGGTTAATGATAATCAAATTAAATTGTTTTGCTTGTTTCGAATTTCAGAGCATTTTCACATACATAACCCCAATTGCTTTCAATGTTAGGTATACTGTTGGCCTGCTCTGTTCCACAATATATATTTTTTTTCATATACATAGTCTTCATAATAATATCACAGTTATCTATGCTCTACCCCATATTTTTTAAAAAACATGTGTTGTTGTTTTTTATTTTTAGAGAGAGAAATAGAAACATCAATGAGAAATAAATATCATCAATCGGCAGCCTCCTGCTGGCACCCCTACTGGGAATTGAGCCTGGAATCTGGGTTTATGACCTGACCTGGAAATGAACTGGTGACCTTTTGGTTCCTGGGTTGACAACCACTGAGCAACACTGGCCAGGCTCTACCTTACATTTTACAGGATTCTTCCCCAAATTAATTCTGTATAATATTTTATAAGCAATCATATATCCTATATTAATGGGTGTGGCTATCCTATATAATAAAAGGGTAATATGCAAATTGACCCTAACAGCAGAATGACTGGGAATGACTGGTCACTATGACACACACTGACCACCAGGGGGCAGATGCTTAATGCAGTAGCTGCCCCCTGGTGGTCAGTGCACTCCCACAGGGAAAGCTCTGCTCAGCCACAAGCCAGGCTGACGACTGCCAGTACAGCAGTGGTGGTGGGAGCCTCTCCCGCCTCCTCAGCAGCCCTAAGGATGTCTGACTGCAGCTTAGGCCTGCTCCCTGCTGGCAAGTGGGCATCCCCCGAGGGCTCCCGTACTGCCAGAGGGATGTCTGACTGCCAGATTAGGCCCAATCCCCTGGGGAGGGGGCCTAAGCCATCAGGTGGTTATCCCCCGAGGTGTCCCAGACTGCAAGAGAGCACAGGCCTGGCTGAGGGACACCCCCCCCCGAGTGCACAAATTTTTGTGCACCAAGCCTCTAGTATTAACATAGAACATTATGTAGTAAAACAGGTGGTAGACCAGATTTGGCATATGGGTTGTAGTTCACCAAACCCTGCATTGTGCAAAATATAGTTTGTCTGTATAAACAATTCTTGTGCTACAATCATTATCTTTTACAAACTTTAGATTTAATGAGGCTTGTCTTGAGATATTTAGCTTGTGCAGGGAAATTAGATAACCAAAATAATTTTTCACCCAAAATAGGCAACCATTTTTGATGGAGGAGAATTCGACTTTTTTCTTACATCATTACGAATCAAAACTTAGCCAATTATATACCAAGATATATACAATTTTGCCTGGTACACAATAATATAAGATCTTAAATATTTATTTAGTGAATGACTATTTTTACCTCTGACTATATTCTTATTTTATGTATAATTATCAATGACAGTCTTTTCATGTTTTGTATCTATTCTTTAATCTTTTATATTTTTCCATTGTTCTTGACCCTTTGCTTAAGTCATTTACTGTTTTCTTTTACAGCAAATCTGCTCTCTATTGCCTACTTTCTATGTTAAATTTATGTCAGTCTTATTTCTGTAGTTGTCTTTTGTGGTGGCCCTGTCCAAAGTACACCAGATGTTCAAGGCCAATTTACCATACGCATATGCAAAGGCCATGACACAGCAGTTTTACTCTATGCACTGTGCGGGCATACCTTTCTATAACCCAAATAGCAATGTCACTGTTTGGCAAGAAGCTTCTTTTGTATAAAGATGTGTTACTGAACTCGCCGGTCTGTGACTGCTTTGTAAGGCTGCTTTGTTCAGCTCCTCTGTAGGGCTACATTGAAGAACTGTTTTGTCTAATGGCTCCTTATTAGCAATGGCTACTTGGTCTGTAATAAAGTTTCTCCTATATGCCTTTGACTTTTCACATCTTCTCTAATACCCAGTGAACGAGAACCTGTATTCCTAAATCTTTGTTCTCAAATTTTGATCATTTCATTGTTACTGTTAATATACAAGGTATTATACTTTTGAATCTACTGTAAAATATAAATTTGAGACTTCTTTCAAATAAACTCATTTTTTAGGTAAGTTGATTTCGCAGCAGGGCATCTCAAATACTTTGGCTGGTTTTCCTTCCTATAGACTGCCTATGGACTCTAGGGGAGTCCATGTCCTTCTCTGCCAGCACTGGCCCTTTATTTGGAGCCAGCTATCCCAGGGCCTCTGCCTCTGGCCCAGCCTTGCCACCGGGGCAAGAATAAATACAGCTGCTCAGTTTCTACTGTGTTGAAAGCAGGCGATCTGGTTGCAAATAAATTGTTTGTGGGGGAAATGTTGCAAATGAGTAAGTTGAAAACAAACTTGTTGAAATGATAAATTGGTCAAAAATGAATTTTTCCAGTCACTGATTTTGCAATTTGTCCAGTCACTGATGCCTGCTTTACTTTTAAAAACAGCAATTACTCAAACTAAAGAAGTAGCCTGATTGTTCCTACTTTTAAAAACAGTGGCCAACCAGTGGTAGCTACTTTTCTACTAGTGTGTTTACAAATCATGATTGTTTAGTCTAAGGGTATAGCCTTTTCTAATTGTAAATAGGTATACTTAAGGCCAAGGTTCTAATAATATCTATAATTATTAGGAATGACAAATTAATGATAAATGAAAATTTCACCCTTAATAATACCTACTTTAACTGTTTAGCTATATATACTTCTTTTATCATTCATAGTTTTTAGTTCTTTTATTAATACACAGCTTTATTTAAAAAAATGTCTGTCATGAACATACATTCTTTCTGATTGGTGTTTCAGGATTCTTGGGTTATATTCCCAGAAGTGAAATCACTGGGTCCAAAGGCAATATCAAGATCATTTACAATAGCCAAGCTCTGAAAACGGTCCAAGTGCCTATAAGCAAATGAGTGTATAAAAATGCTTTGGTCCATTTACACAATGGAATGCTACACAGCTATAAAAAAAGAAAGAACTCTTACCCTTTTCAACAGTATGGATGGACCTGGAGATTATTATGCTAAGCAAAATAAACCAGTGAGAGAAAGACAAATACCATATGATCTCATTTATATGTGGAATCTAATGAACAAAATAAACTGAGGAACAAACCAAAACCAGGGGCATGGATACATGGAACAGACAGACAAATGTCAGAGAGGAAGGTGGTAGGGGAGACTGGATAAAAGAAGGTGTAGAGATTAACCCAAGAACATATATGCATAGCCCATGGACACAGACAACAGTGTGGTGATGGCCAGGGGAGGGAGTCAGGGGCTGGAGGAATGTGGGAAAAGTGGGGCAGGGATGGGGGACATCTGTAATAGTGTCAATAATTTTAAAAAAAGTCTGTCTTATAAGGAAACTAAATTCCCAGTGAAGCAAATAAATATGAATTTTTGTCTGAGTGTGAAAAAAATTTATCTAATACCCTTCTTATTGATCGATCTATTAGGTAGTCTGAATCCCCTGATTTGCTTAATGATTTGCAAAGTAAAAGTGGGCACCTCTGGAAAAATATTTTTAAATCAATGGACAATTTACATTCTATTGATTTCTAATTTTGAACAATGTGCAACATATTTTGTCAACCAATATATATATTTTTACATTTACTTGGAACCATTTATTGTGGTTTCTAACCACTTGTCCATTTGGATGGGAACTTACAGAATGTATGTAGCTACCCTCCCCATGGCCTGCCCTCTTACTGACTCCTCCACAGAACCCATAACTAGTCACTATCCAATCCCATTCTATAGACAAGGAAACTGAGGCAAAGTCTCACTGCTAGAAAGCAAGCAAACACAGAATTCACTGGAGGCATGCTGACTCAAAGTCGGAACTCTGATCCTTACCATACAATAACTACCATGGAAAAATGTTTTGTAGAAGTCACTGAGTATATTTTTAACTCAAAATCACTTATATTTGAACTAACTCTTCCACCACTCATATTAGCACGGGATGATTTGAAGATGCACTGTCAATTTATCTGATTTTCTTTTGCTATTGTTTTCATAGCATGCCTATATATAACAAACAAAGTAAATTACCTTATATAAATTTCTTTTAGGGCAAAAATTTTATTTAATGTTTCTTTATGTTTTTTTTTCAGTCTCACATTGTGACCTAATTGTGTACCTCATGTTCCTGCTGTGTTTGGCAAAGAGACTCATTAATTCTATTACCCCTAGCAGGATAAAAGGGGAATTTTGAAATGGCTGGCAGCTACAGATCAATATCCTAACTCAATAGAGATAATTATTGAAATCACTAGGAGACTAGCAAGCTGTCAGCTGTAAGCAATCATTTTTAGGTCTGGGATAAATCTGCAGAAAATACAAAGCAAACTCTAAGTGTATTATTTTAAAATTGAGAGTCATATGCCTACAGTTGTCTTTCTGTTATCCAATTTCATAGATTTGTTATCATTGGTTTGTGATGTTATATATTGGTTTATAAATAATTTGACCCCCTAAGCTTCATATTATACTGACCCTCAATTCTTCTGTCTGTTTTTCTCATTGACTATCCCTGCTTTGCTGTTTTACTGAACTAGTAATTTTGTTCACTTACTTTATTTGTTAAATATGAATATCTTATTTGAACTTAAGCATTCACAATGATCAGCTATAGAACAGAGGAGACAGAGTTGCCATGCTTCCACAAATTAAAATTAAATCCCCTATAAACATAGCATTTGTGCAGTATCTGAATTCTGTCTGGGTGACACATTTGCATTTTGTCTTCTAGTTATGGTTTCTTTGAATCAGTGAGGTTGTAGTTATCACCAAGGACTCTCTTCTGTATCTCTCTCAAATTTAACACAGCTTTCTGTTTCTTCTAAACTATGTTAATAAATATCCCTTTATCTTCATCTTACTTTTTTTGGTCTTTTTTTTCTTTTATCCTGGGATTCCTAGCTCCTTTTCAAAAATTACTGAATGGGGCCTGAAACATTATTATCTTCCTGAATTCAAATGGAAAGCTATTCTGTTGTATATGCCCCTGAAAAAAATCAATGAGGCTAAACTTTATATCAAGCACATTTTTCATTTTGTTTTGAATTTCAGTTTCGCATTCTCGTTATTGTAAAAAAATAAAAAAGAAAATTAATAGAAACTTTCACAAGGATACATACACAGAGAGAGACAAATTTTTATTATAGAGAAGTAAATGCAATGTTTATAAAATATTAGAATAAAATTTATTGCGTAGATTCTGAGCACAATATCATTATAAAACCTGGAAGCATATAACTTCCTCCAATTTATAAAAAACAAAAGAGGTAAAAGACAAAAGGAAACTTTATAACTTATTCAATGAGTAATATGGACATAGATCTTTTAAGAGCATGATTCTCTCTTTTGTGAAAAAAGGAGTTGTAACCTGATTTCCTTTGTATATCTTTTCCTGGGTCATGTGAGGGTTGTTGCTTATCTTTTATTGATCTCCTTGTGATCAACAGTTAAGAATGTTTCCTACCATAACTTACCTCTCATATTATCTAATAAAAGAGAAACATGCAAATTGACCTTACCTCTGCTACACTCACCAGCCACGCCCACCAGCCATGCCCACCAGCCAATCAGGAGCGAGTATGCAAATAAATCCAACCAAGATGGCGGCCAGCAGCCATGGAGCTGGAGTGAACAGGCTTGGGTTATCCCTGGCGATGGAGGAAGCCAAGCTTCCTGCCGGCCCTGGCCAGCTGTGGGCTCTGCTCAAGGCTACAAAGTTTCAATTATAGGAGATAAATAAATCCCAGATACCTGCTTCCAGTCACTGTGGCCTCTGCTCAAGGAGGGTCTGGGAGCCTGGGTTGCCCAGGGCCGTGGCCAGCCGGCAAACGGCCCTCAGCCCCTCACCCAGGCTGGCCAGGCACCCCAGTGGGGAGCCCCACCCTGAAGGGAGTGTGTCCAGCATGAAAACAGACCTCAGCCCCTCACCCAGGCTGGCCACACCCCCATGGGGTGAGGGTCCCAAGGGGGGCTTGGCAGCCTGCAAACAGCCATCAGCCCCTCACCCAGGCTGGCAAGGCACCCCAGGGGGGCCCCCACCCTGAAGGGGCTGTGGCCAGCCTGCAAACAGCCCTCAGCCCCTCACCCAGGCTGGCCATACCCTCATTGGGTGAGGGTCTCTGCTGGGTGTCTGGCCAGCCTACAAACAGCCATCAGCCCCTCACCCAGGCTGGCCACACCCCCCCAGCAGGACCCTCACCCATGGGGCCTGCAGCCTGCAAACCACCACGGGCACTCACCCAGGCCTCCCCATGCCCAGGACCCCCACCTGTCGGGACACCTTCCGGGCAACAGCAGCCCCCACCCTGCCACAGCTCTATCTATACTAATAAAATGG
>NW_005871325.1:903639-988024 GCF_000147115.1 Myotis lucifugus | reverse complement strand
GCCCGATCCCTGTAACCAGCAGTAGGACATCCTTCAAGGGCGTCCCAGATTGGAGAGGGTGCAGGCCGGGCTGAGGAACACCCCCTCCCCTGTGCACGAATTTCATGCACCGGGCCACTAGTTTACAAATAAAATACAGTTTTTAACATTTACTGCAGGTCCTTGAAGAAAATGGAAATGAAAGCATTTAGGATCCAAGAACAAATTATACTTTCTAAAAACAGTAACATACTGGAGGGAAATGGTTGGTTGGTTTTCATAGATGCTTCTAGTGTCCTGTGAACACCCACTGCTTTTAGCTTCCAATTTGACAAGGTGAGACAAAGAGTGGGGGGAAAAGTATAGTCTTTATGCAGGTGCTCAGATGGCAAATTTGATAATCAATTTAGTCTTTATGTAAATAGTTAATGCTAACAGATGACAGCCTTGCATAAATGCTGGCTTTATAGATATCTAGGGACCTTTAAAAGGTTGGTATATTATCTATCCTGAAGAAAAAGTATGGAAAGTAGTTGCCAGCCATGACATTCCATGTATTAATTTTAGGAGCAGACTCACACACATGGCTAATGATCCACTGGGGGATTTCATTTATTTTTGTTTCAAGAGCTTAGTTCTAGGCATTAAGATGATAGATTTATCCTGATCCTAAAAGCTTTCTTTTGAAAGTCAGACTTCGGTAGTCCAGAGAAAAGTCCTTAATTCATTTGACAATAAAAACTTCGTTGAGTAATTTCTGGTGGGAATGGAAACAGTTTCTTAACTGTCTTTTGGCTTTTCTCTAGACATGTCCTCCTTTTCTGATGATCTTATTTTCCTTTGTCATAACAGTAATTATTTGGTTTGTATTAGAAAATATCTCTAGTGCAGAGTTTATCAATTCACACACTACTACTGTTTTGTTTAGGCCAGATATTTCTTTGTGGTGGGGGGTTCTTGTGCACTGAAGGATATTTAGAAGCATCCTTGCCTTCTACTAACTAGATGACAATATCATACACCCACACTCTTACCAATGAAAAATGTTTGCAGATATTAATAATGTCCCATTGTGAGGGAAGGGGCAGTGAGACAAAATCACCCTGAGAACCATTGCTCTAATATGTAATGCTGATTATCGCCTTTGTTTGGAGTCTGGTTGACCTAGATACACACAAATAAAGTTAATTATCCATTTGAGTCATTTGAGGCATTGAAGAGTAGAATATGGGTGAGTGGGTAATCAAAATAATTGTAGTAAAAATAATAGTAGATAACAATGCTTATTCTGGCAAACATAATTTTAAGCAGTTAAAGTGTGTTAACTTTTTAAATACTCATTTAAGCACATAAAATAAATATAATTACTTTTTCCATTTTATATAAATGGAAAATGAGGTTTGAACAGGTTAAGTAATGCCAAGATCCATAGCTAGCAAAAAAAAAAGTATGTAAGAGATACAGTTTGAAATATTCAAGATATTGTTAGATCTGAGACCTATTTGTTTCTAACAATGCAAACTAGTTAGCGATGATATCTTTGGTTGAATGCATAAATGAAGAAACCTCTGTGGGTTTAGGTTCTTGGCCTTCATAATGATGCCTTATAGTTTTTGCCCTATTCCTTATAAAAGTGTTCTGACACCTGTTGTTGCTTTTTCGTGTTTTTGTTTAACTTTGTTGGTTTCTATCGATTAAAGTTTTAAGTTGAGATGGTAAACCTGGGCGCTTTCTACAGGGCAGTGATATTAGTGGAATTGGGGTAAGTTAAACTAAACCAAAAAGAATAAATCGCACCTACCATTAGGCCTCAGTGAAGGAAACTGGCAATGGTGGGGCCAGTAGTCCATTGAAAGGGGCTGACTACAGTCAGAAGGGCTACAGCTTGTGAGCTTCACCTGATGGTTTCCACACAAGAATGAGAGGTCAGGGGTCAATCCCAAAGTTGCTAATTTCTCAACAAAAGCAGACATCTCGATATTTAAATAAAATGTTCTTATGTTATTACTTATAATGAATTGAAATAAAATAAAGTACAAAGGAAGTGTTTGACCAAACAAAACACAACTGTAGACAAATGCAGTCCATTGGGTACTGTTTTTGACCTTTAAATAATATCCTTAAGTTATAACATAGCACAAGATTCATTCCTTTCTACAAAAAAAGTGGGAATATTTCTGTAACAACTATTTATTATGAACCTTTTGGTCATTTTGCTTTTTTTTCACCTCTAGAAGAAACACAAGTCAACCAAGCACTTTTGTAACTATCTCATTAAATACTCATGAATGATTTTGCCACCTTAAAGAATGTTATGCCCATTTTACAGATTTACTCAAATAACCTAAATTTGTTATATTCCTTGTCAGAGAGTCATTTGAGTAAGAGATATTGAGACTACTTGGCAAAAAAGTGTCTACATTTCTTTTTTGCACCTTTTCAAAGCAAGCAAGGAATATTATGCCCATAGCATCAAAATTTAATAAGAGAAACCCTAAAAATGGTTTCAAAAAATGCACAAAACCAGGGAACTTTTTTTGTTCAAATTAAAGGAATTTATTTAGACCTGTATTTTGAAGTATAGTTTTAATCGTATGCATATAGAAATTCTGCTGTTGAACTTTTTTGTTTTCAGATAGCTATATAAAGAAGCTCTAAACACAAACCAACTTTGTTGTCTATTTCTAAAAATGGACTTCAGATGGCAAGTGCTTTTATTTAATAAAATAATTTATGCCAAAACAGGGTTACATCACCCAAATATTTGTATGTTTCCACTTTTCTTGACTCACTTGACCATAAAAATATATTTTCTTCCCAATGCTTTGTAAGGCACATCTGAGTACACACATACACACGCACACACACACACACACACACACAAATATATACACACAAGAACACACATTTATCTATTTTAAATCGTGATTGTTCTATACATACACAGAAGTACATGCTGCTTTATTGTTCCCTTTTAACACAGAACCTTCGATTGCCTGCATCTGACTTCATTTCCAAATCATTTCTATGAGATGAAAATAAAAATGCAGAGATACATGATGAGACAGTAGATAAATCTGTTTAATTTTTAAAATAAAACACAAATGTTAAAAAAAACATTTAATTGTATTGCTATTGCTGGGAGTAATAACAAAAGTCAACTGTTTCTGTTTTTATGATAATTTTCAAGTTTCAGTGGATATACAGAAATAACTTGAAAGCTATTTAAATGTCCAGTGGTCCTAACTTGGGCTATTTTGCCCTCCATGAGACATTTGGTAATGTCTGAAGGCATTTTAAAAAAATTGTATTGAATTTATTGGGGTCACATTGTTTAAAAAATTGCATAGGTGTCAGGTGTACAACTCTAAAATACATCATCTGCATATTGTACTGTATGTTCATTACCCGAAGAAGACACATGTGATTGTCATGACAGGGTGGAGTTTCTAGTGACTTTAATAGATACAGGCCAGGGATATTGCTAAAGACATCCTATAATACACAGAACAGCCCATACCCCCACCTCAGCAGAGAGTCAGCAGATCCAAACTGTCATAGGCCAACATTGAGAAACCTAAATGGTTTATCATCTAAGCACAGCTGGTCTATTGGGTGTTATGGGTTGAAATGTATCCCTCAAAAATCCATATGTTTAAGTCCTAATCCCCAGTCCCTCAGAATGTGGACTTTTGGAAATAAGTCACTGCAGATGTCATTAGTTAAGGTGAAGTGACACTGGAATGGGGTGGGACCTATGCCATGACTGGTGTCATTCATAAAGGTGGGTTTAGATCCACACACACATATCATGTGAAGATGAAAGCAGAGATGAAGGTGATGATTCTGCTACCCAAAGAATGCCAAAGATTGCCAGCAAGGCACAGGACGCCAGGGGGCAATCATGGAATGATTCTTCCTTACAAACTTCAGAAGGAACTGATCCTGCTGATACCTTGGTCTCAGATTTACTGCCTTTAGAACAGCGGTTCTCAACCTGTGGGCCGCGACCCCTTTGGGTCGAACGAACCTTTCACAGGGGTCACCTAAGACCATCGGAAAACACGTATATAATTACATATTGTTTTTGTGATTAATCACTATGCTTTAATTATTTTCAATGTGTAACAATGAAAATACATCCTGCATATCAGATATTTACATTACGATTCATAACAGTAGCAAAATTACAGTTATGAAGTAGCAACAAAAATAATTTTATGATTGGGGGTCACCACAACACGAGGAACTATATTAAATGGTCGTGGCATTAGGAAGGTTGAGAACCACTGCTTTAGAACTCTGGGGCAATAAGCATAGGGTGTCCCAAAAAATGGATACACATACTTTGCATAATTATAAAGACAGTGTTTATTAAAATACATTTCCTTTTCAAAATTGGTCTATCAGTTGTTAAATTGTGTATACATCTTTTGGGGACACCCGGTATAATGTTGTTGAAGCCACTCAGTTTGTGGTACTTTGTTATGGCAGCTCTAGAAAATGAATACATCATGCTGTTAACTTCTCTGTTACTAAGCAGTTTACTTAAAGATTCTGCTTCGGAACAGCTGTGAAAATAAATAATAATAACAACAATATGCTGCACCTGTAATAACTGCCTAAGGTTCACTTCATGTAGCAATGTGCTCACCTAACTGAAGCCAATGTTATATGTAAAACCAAAACAGGGACAACAAGTATTTTTCTAAAGATGTGCCAAGACACAGCAAGGGTGCCAAGAACAGGATTTCTTCCTGTAAAGATTTCTCCCAGGCTGAGATGTAATATATTTCTGGACCACTAACCACATTTGAACTTCTGAATGGTGACAGAATGTGTCTTCTTCCTTGGATGCTTGTTCTGAAACAAGAGCATCAAGGACATCATGCAGACAAAGTAGCAATCAAAACACAGAACTGGAGTTCAAGCCCTTTCCTCCTTCCACAGATCTCTCTCTGCCTTGTGAACACATTTCTAAATATCATACTTCTTCCCTTTCATCCATCCAGCCAGATTCACCTCATTTGGTTTAATGATTATTCTGATGTAAATAATTCAAACTTCAAAGTTATCCTGTATTTTTTTTTTTTTTTTTTTGGTGACAGAGTGTGTGTGTGTGTGTGTGTGTGTGTGTGTGTGTGTGTGTTATACTGTGGCGATCCTCTGCCTTTGTTCCTATGCTTTTTATTTAAAAAACTTATTCCTTCTACCATTTTTCATGGTGTGAGTGAGGCAACTGCTTCCTTGGAGAAAATGAATAATTTTGTTCTTCAACCCCAAGAGTTCATGTATCAGACACATGGATGTCTCCCTGCTGAGCGGTATCTGCTCTAGTCCCCCTGCCAAAGGCTCCTACAGAGACTTCATGACTGAGATTGTCTGCCAGGGCTCTGTGTCAATTGAATATCAGATTATTTTTGAGTGTACTAGGTGGTGAATAGTAGAATGTACAGGCTGACATTAAGCTTCCATTTACCCAAATTTATAACTATTTTTAGAGGGGAAAAAATCTGCCTATTGCACATCTTGGCCTTTTGTTGGTCTTTTGTGTTAACAATTGTCCCCAAAGATAAACTTCATAGACTAGTGTGAATGGAGGTAATATGACTTATTGGAAAGAGCATGATTTTAGAATCTGATACCCTTTCTTTTAAGCTTATAGGGTCTATTCTAATGCAATGTATAGTACATAGGGCTACCTGTGAAATATTTTCCCCCTAAATGTTTGAATTACCATCAAATCAAGAAGCTATACTTAGGTATATTTATAGGTTATATGAGAGTAAAGGATCAATTTAATGATGCTAAAACAAATCAAACATAGAGAACCCAGACTGTGGGACATTCAATAAGATAATTAATTCTAACAAGTCAGTGTATGAAGGAAAAACAGAGGAGGCTACTCTGTACTAAATAAACTTGAGAGACATAGAGACCAAGTGCAACGTATGAATTGGATCTTGATTCAAAACAGTTAAAATATTTCTGAAGCTATCAGGGAAATTTGATTATGAACTAGATATTTGATGATGCAAACATATTGCTAATTTTATTTTAGGTGAAAAGATGAACTTATTCTTAGGTGAGACAGTCTATATTTTTGAAAATATGAATAGAGATATAATTTTCAGGTGAAATGACATGATGCCTAGGATTAGCTTTATGATACTTCATTAAAAACAATAAAAATAAATTATAGATAAAATAAATGAAGCGAAATATTGATAGTTGCTGAAACAGAGTGATGGGCATATGGGAGTTCATTTGTGATATTTTCTCTACTATTTTTTGAGGTTTGAAAATTTGTGTAGTAAACATACAAAATATAAAAATACCAGTTTAGAATCCCATTATTCTGTATTCAAATTTTACCTTTTCCTCCAGATTTCTTAGCTTTCTGTGGTTTACTTATTTATTAACTTTTCTAACCTAATTTCCTATTCTGTTAAAAAATACCATCTCTCTCTTTCTCTCTCTCTCTCTCTCACACACACACACACACACACACACACACACACACACACACACGTACACACACACTTAACTAATATTTGCCTTTTTTTAGAAAAATACATTATCATAGATTTTTAATGTCAACTTGAATATCTGTATAAAATTCCTCTTTTAAAAAAATTCCCTTTTCAAAGAAAACAGGATCAAGGCTAACATTTTCAGGCTTTTCATACAAAGTAACATTTGGACTGTTTGATCTAATTGGCAGAGTTTCTAACAAATATTCTAAGCACCATATTGTACAGATAATCTTCAGTTGAACTACTTTTTATTTAAGTAGTGTATGTGTAATTCCAATAAAATAATATTACCTTTACAAATTTCATGCATATTATATATTCAAATGGGTTCAAGGTACTCAAGTGTAAAGGACAGCATGTCCTTTAGGTATGTGTTCCCAATTATGAGCAAGATATTCTAACTCCTTCAGCAGTCATTAAAATACCTACCAGAAATTCCCTAGAAAGTTTAATGCATTTATGATTTTATTATCTGGGAAGATGAGGTAGAAGAAAGCAAACACTAATGAAGGAGGAAATGAGGAAATCTCCTTATTGGAGCATCACACATCCCACAGTAAGTGTGCAGGCATCTCCTTTGTTGAGATGCTTACTAATCTCCTGCCGAGGATGTGGGCTGAAAATTGTTCTTGCCTATTTGTGGGCTGCAGAATTTACTGTTTTGCTATTTTAATTGCAAATAAACTATCATTGATTTCTTTTTTAGCTGACATATAGAGCTTAACACCCATTAGTTATTATTCCAGCAGAAATCCTTCATCGCTTTAAGATGAAGGATGTTTGCAAGAGGAATTCTGCCAGATTATAGGATCATTAGACTGGTCCTGATTCATCATCCTTCATAAAGCTTGGCTGTAATCTGCACATTTATATGATAATATTCCAGTTATGGTTAAGTGTTCCCATATTATACCTTTTGAAGAACACGGCACTTGCTTAACTCCTTCTCTCTCTTCTCTCATGCTGTATGACTGTTGATAATGGCTTGATTTTGATTTCAGATGACTTTGTAAATTGCACATAGTAGCATTCATTTAAACATCTTGAAAACTTTTATGCAATTATTCCAGGAAGACCCTTCAGGGAATTAGAAATTTCTCAGAAGTGCTTCTTGTTGCAAGGTTATATGTTAGGTTAGAAATGAAGGGTAATGCTTGTTGAGAAGCTAGGATGCCTGAATCCTCGTTTTGTATCCTCCTACAGACAAAACTTCTGACAGATACTGAGAAAATTTAAGCATAGAGAAGGTCAGTTGTCAGTTGGAACATTAACCCAAATCTGAATGCCTAGAGTACAGGCAGCCTCTGTCCTACAACTAAAACAAAGTGCCCTATTTTACTCTCAAAACCACGTACACACCAGTATCAATGAAAGGCGAGTACTACTAGAAGCTAGGCATCAGGAGTGGAAAATCAAGGCTTATATTTTTGAAACCAAGGACAGAAATGGGCTAACAAAACTTTCTTAGTTCTGAGTATCTTCTAATATAACCAGGACATCTTTTTGTTGTTGTTTTTTGTTCATCCTCACCTGAGGATATTTTTTCTATTGATTTTCAGAGAGAGTGGAAGGGAGGGGGAAAGACAGAGAGAAACATTGATGTGAGAGGGACACATTGATTGCCTCCCACATGCACACCACACCGAAGGGGCCATGGATGGACCCTGCAACCAAGGTATGAGCCCTTGACCAGAAATGAACCTGGGACCCTTCAGTACAAGGCCTGGTGCTCTAACCATTGAACAACCCAGCTAGGGTGAACCAAGGCATCTGGATAGAAGAGAGACAGAGTCCAACAAAGACTCCCCCTGACCAAAACATCAGCATTAGCTTTAATCCCATTGCTTAACTCAGAGAAAGCGCTATCCTTCACCCACATGGTCCATTCAAGGACTTTACTAAAGGAGAGCTGGAGGGGTCTGAGGAAGGGGAGGAGAAGAGGGAGGAGTCTACTGTCTCTGAGGCTACAACTGCTATTATTGCATCTTTAAGGTTCACTATTAGAAAAGCTCTTTATGTATATGTTTATAAATCTTGCATTGGTAACATTCACATAAGTATTTTACACATGATCATAAGGATTATATAAAATTAATTTTATTTTTAAAGTATTTCCCATGTAATCGAAAGACCCCATATTTTATTTTATACTCTATTACACATGTAAATTACAGTCTTGCTATAATTCTGATTTTTCTGAGTACCCATAATAATAGACATTAAGTAACTACCAAGTCTCATACATAAAATTTCATGATAGGAAGAGATATTCTTGTTCTTATTTTTTTAATTTTAACTTTATTTTGACATAAATTGAGATTTATATAAATGTTGAACAAAAGATTTTCTCATTCCCCAAATGTTGACATTTTGTCATATCAGTTTATCATTTTCCTTCTTTATCTGTTTTTTTAAACTATTTGAGAATAAATAGAAAAATAATGATTATTTGCCTCTAAATACTCCAGTGTATATTTCTTGCAAAACAAAGACATTCCCTTATACATGTATAGTATAACTGTCAAGATCAAGAAATTAAGAGTGACAGATTACTGATATCTAAACTACAAACTTTCTACAAAATTTTCCAATTGTTCTAATAATGTCTCACTGAAAAAATATTATGTGTCACGTATTAAATTCAGTTGTTTCATCTCTTTGGCCTCATTTTAATTTGGAACATTTCCCCAGTCTCATTATATGAATAAAGAAAGTGAACTTACACAGTTTGTCTTATCTAGGACTACAAAAATAATTAATAACTGGGTTGGTATCCAAATATCTATTCCTTTGGTTTCTTAATCCCATTCTTAGACAAATATATCATGCCAACTCTCCTACATTATATGCTGGAAATGCATGTGTTTTTATATGGAGTATTTCATGTCTGCAATTTCCACATGCCAAGATTCCAGAGTAGTTCTATCTACTGAGAAGGCCATTTAATAGTGCTTCTAAGTAGAACCACCAAATCATGAGCTTGATGATTTTTTTTTTTTACTTTTTATTGAACTTACTGAGGCTTAGCTAAAATTTATCAATTTGACAATCTCTTTTGGCTTCATGTGATGTGACCTTATTCAAGCTTCATTTAGAGTTTCAGTAGATTAAACAAGACCTGTTTATTTTTAGTTATTACATGTGTATCATTTGTCAAAATCTCTGCAAGCATTTTAGCAAATGAAGTGCTGTAATTTGGATACCTAATGATTATATATAACACGTACAACATAAAGAAGATTCAAGATATACATCTTGTTCAAAGGAAGAACAATTATATTTTAATTAGCATAATTCCAAATTTAAAAGAGCATGGAACAATCTCGATATTTTAAGACGTAAAGAATTTGGACCACAATGAAAGCTGAGATTATGTAAATCAGAGCACACTGATTTTATTTTCTGTTGCCCTGCCCACCAGATAAGTAATACCAAGTTACACCTCAAGGTAACGTAATTTAGCCAAAAGGCACAACCAAAATTCAAATAATCTTGTGTATAAAGAGAGTTTAAAGTAATTTTAATGAATTAAAAGCTAAGAAAATACTTATTAAAAATAAGTCATTAATATTATCAAATGAGAAAATCACTATGTTGAGTTTTGTTCCTTCTGCAAAAATTATTCTGTTATAATAATATAAATATAGTTTTCCCTTTTGTGAGCTCAAGGTTGTTCTAGTGGGTTGTCCAATAGGTTTTGGCTTTGTATAAACTAAGCAAATGTAAAAACAATCAAACAATGTTTCTTGAAAATGAATAACATGAATAAAAGAGAGATATCCTAAAGCAAGAATCAGTCTGTGCATGTAAACACAAAGGACATTAAATTAATCATGACATTATTAAAGATGATATTAATTAATAATAATATGGCATAAAAACTAGGTTTTCTTATGTATTTTAAAATAGTATAATTTCATAAAAATAGAAGACAGATTTATGTATGTGTGTGTGTGTGGTGGTGGGGGGGTCTTGTTTTATAGAAATCCAAATACAACAACTTCAAAATTGCCTCTGTTAGTCCTAATGCATCTTCTCAAATGGAATAATATTAGTGACACTGAAGGAACTGACATTAATGATTAAAAAACAAACAGAACTTGAGTAAGACAAATACACCTGGCCCTTAACTCATAATATTCTGTGGCTTTGCTTCATAAGAATAATATTGTAATTTTAAAAACATTGGTTAGAAGATGTTTTGGTCTCATCTCACCACATGTCCCTGGCTTGGTCTTAAAGCCTCTATCAAATCTGAAAACTTAGTTGCTGTTAGTCTCTTCAACCACAGAAATTATTTTGTGATGCCCTTGTTCTAAGATGCCAGATCTGTTAAATTTTATATAGGTAATATCTTTGTTTTGTTTTGTAAACCATTTTATATATTAACTAGAGGCCCGATGCACAAAGATTCATGCAAGAATGGGCCTTCCTTCCCCTGGCTGCCAGCACCACCTCTGCTCTGGCCCAGAGCAGCCTTTCTGCCTTCGTTCTGGCCCGAAGCTGCCTTTCTGTCTTCCCATGCTGCCCAGAGGCCCCAAGCAGCTGGGGCAGTGTGAACGCCTATGTCATTGCCATGGCGATGACGCAAGCATCCTGTCCCGCCCCTAGCCACTCAGCACCTATGCATGCAAATTAACCCGCCATCTTTGTTGGGTTAATTTGCATACTCACTCCTGATTGGCTGGTGGGTGTCACAAAGGTATGATCAATTGGCATCTTTCTTTTTTATTTGTGTAGATTACTTCTCTTGTTATATTTGAGCAAGGAAATATTTTAATTGATTTTTTTAAAATTAGTTGCATTCATTGGTATATTGCAAATATTTATAGCCTAAATGAAATTTCTTATGAACTGAAATGGGTTTTAAAAATCTGTTGACCTTCCCCAGACTTCTAAGCATTGCAAATGCTATCTTTCTTTCTTTTTGTTTATATGTTTTTAAAGCACTCACTGTATAACAGAAGGGATGTCACATGTAATATAGTGCTTATACTAAATTATTGTTTGGTCTGATATGGGAGACAATTATACAAAGAAATAAAATACAGTATGAAATGAGTAGGTTAATGGAGAAAGAAACTCTTCAAGTGACTCCCCTGTTAATATTGTACTGCATGATGACTTGAGGCATTAAGAAAACCCTTAGTTAATGTTATTTTCCGAATGGGTTTTCGAGGATGGTCTATGCAAAAGACAGGAGGAGAGTAAAAATGGTGGGGAAGATACTGCTTTGCTAACAGCTCAGTTCTATCAGCATAAATCTTATGAACGTCATGCAGGTGCTTTGGGTACTAGGATAGAAATGAAATTATAAGGAGCCCAGAATTTTACATAACTTCAGCATTTGACATGTGACTTATATAATGTTGAAACATATTGTAATTTTTCTAAAGTAAAAGCTTAGCTCTCAGAATATAAGGGGTAGCTTATGAAAACCAAACAAAATAGACGCTATTTTAGGATTGCTGTTAACATGCCTAAGGTCAAGTGAATTCTAATAGCAAAGCTGTGCCTGACTGTGCGTGGCAAAGAACAGTCTATTAGGAAATTTAAAATGATGAATTTTTAACGAAACATGGTGATTAAACCACAGTCTTGATTTGCCTCTTTTTAAAGGATTTGCAAAAAATTATTGTAAAGCTTAGTAACAATATTGAATTAGTCCTCACATTTTTCTACTTAAAAGCCTATAGATACTTTTCTTGGAAATAATAGTGTATATTCATGAATAAATATTTAAAAAGAAATGTAAGTGCTCCGAAAAAGAAACAGATGGATACTTCATTTGGGAGAAAAGATCTTACTCTAATTATATGAATACTTTGAAGACCACTAGGCTCAGTTGGACTCAGCAAAGAACATGAGCCTGTGGATGCTGATAGTTTTAATGGCCTCTGGCCTCCTCCCGGCATTTCTAAAATCTTTGGGATAGTGGCCAGATAAATGTCTACACCCCACCAAATAATGTGAAACTGATTTAAGTTGTGAATTTAAAAATTGAGAGACCATTGTCCAGCTGGTGTGGCTCAAGGATTGAGAATAGACCCATGAACTAGGAGGTCACAGTTTGATTCCCTGTCAGGGCACGTGCCTGGTTTGTGACTCAATCCCCAGTAGGGGGCCTGTCAGGGCACCTGCCTGATTTGTGACTCAATCCCCAGTAGGGGGCCTGTAGAAGGCAGCTGATCAATGCTCATCATTGATCTCTCTCTCTCTCTCTGTCTCTCTGTCTCTCTCTCTCTCTCTCTCTCCCTCCCTCTTTTCCTCTCCCTTTCTGAAATCAATAAAAACATATTGGTTTTTTTTAAAAAAAATGAGAGATCACTTCAAATCTATAACAATTTTATTGTGGGCAAAAGTAAACTCTAGTTGTAAATGCTCCAAACTAAAAACAAACAAACAAAATGTGTCCATTGGGGACTATATAGAGATATCTAAATTGTAGGCTTAAGATACAATGAAAGTCTTCCTGTGTTAGCCTCTTTACATTTATTTTAAATGGAGGGTTTTCTTTCCTGTCTGCAGGAGACATGATGTGTTAAATGAGTATGAGGCTTTCTTTGGTTAGTCTAGGAATAAATAAAGCAACTATGAAAGCAGTCATTGACAAGGTTATATTTGTAAGTAATGCCTCAAGCATTGAGAGACATACAGAACATTGAGTTTCTGTGTAATGCTTTAAATTGTCAGCAAGGCAGAATTAAACAATAGTTATACAGGGAAATATTATGACATACAAATACTTAAGTGACTGAATTAATAATAAATTAAAACTCTCAAAAATGCAGGAGACCATATTGTTTGCTCACCATATTAATTTCATCTCTAATATAGCTGGTATAGATTACTTAACACTCACTGAATTGGATGAAGACCTTATTGGGAAGCCAGGATCCTTGAAGTCCACATCTTCTCTTTCTATAGTTAAGGATATATTAGTCAGTTTATACTCCTGGCCTCCTTGATGACTGTAGTCTGTCTGTGGAACCCTACCTCATTGTCTTGGGGGCCTCATTTTGTGGATAGAGAAACGGTAAAATTAATTCTCACAGTTCCATCTAATTGGAGACTACCTAGGGAAAATACCAAGGAATCGGTGGAGGGAGCAATGGGAAGCGGGGTCACCAAGAATTCTAAGCATGTGAATAACCACCAGTTTCTGCAGATTTAAATAGGGCTCAACCACTTCTAGAAATATTTAGATTACCCACTCAGAATCTTAGTTAAGAAAAAATTTCTATGCTTCACATGAATCAATTGAATATTTATTTTTAAATTTTCTAAATTGAAATGGAAGGGGTATAGATAAAACATCTCTCACCATCTTTCTTTTTTATCATTATTATTGGGTCAACTGGGAAGGATTCTTCTACTAGAGATTCAGCAATATCTATGTTTAATAGCCTAAAACCAAACTTACCAACTCTAGTATATTCAGTATTTGAAAGTCTCTATAATGGGTGCCTAGAAATTTATAAAAAATAATGTAGATACTCCACAGTATACATAATATTTTAAGAGATAAGTATATGTGAAAAGAAAAATGCAAAATTTACAGAGTGCCAAGAAATCAATAGATGGTAAGGATTGCAGGAGCACATGCCTTGGTAGAGAGATCCACATGAGCTTGGCTAGTCAAGAATGACTCTACTGAAAATGAACTCTATGAGCAAGAACCTTAAATAATGAGTTTTAGAAAACAAATCTTTGTTTGCTGAAAAAACTAATAATGGTTTAAGTATTAAAAGTTAGCCCGAACAAAGGAATTTATAATGGTATAATAACATGTTAGTCCATGAAATTATGTCATCTCTATATTAAATTATGGATAGAGCCAGAAATGTTATGTCCAATGAAATAAGCTTTATTTAAAATAAAATAAAAAAAATTTACAGAGTCCCAAGAAATCAATAGATGGTAAGGATTGCAAGAGCACATGCCTTGGTAGAGAGATCCACCTGAGCTTGGCTAGTCAAGAATGACTCTACTGAAAATGAACTATCTGAGCAAGAACCTTAAATAATGAGTTTTAGAAAACAAATCTTTGTTTGCTGAAAAAACTAATAATGGTTTAAGTATTAAAAGTTAGCCCGAACAAAGGAATTTATAATGGTATAATAACATGTTAGTCCATGAAATTATGTCATCTCTATATTAAATTATGGATAGAGCCAGAAATGTTATGTCCAATGAAATAAGCTTTGTTTTGCAATCATTTCATTTTTCTATCTTCTCCCATATCCACAATTTCCTCTTCAATATTTTCCCTCACTTTGGTTTTTCATGTCAGCATAACACTTTCCTCTGATTTACATTTCTGTCATGGTCTTCATTATTTTTTTGAAGCATGTGATTCATTTTTACATGTGAATAAAATATCAATTTGTATTCTTTAACTTTCATATAGCAACATCTACATCACTATGGGAATAATATGTCTTAATTAATAAAGGTCCAAACTAATTCTTTGAGAGTCAGGCACTCTAACACCCTGGGGAAGTGTAGTTGAAGCCTGGAATCTCAAAACCATTAGACTGTTCCTTAGAACATAAGCCAATCAAATTATAAAGGGAAAGGCTTTTGAAAAAGCCCCTGATAATAACTATTGTTGATTAGATTTAACCACTAACAAGTACTCCAGATTCTTGTAAAGTATTAAATGCTTATGTTATCTTATAGTAAAGGTATATTTCAGAGAGTACTGCATTGTATTTTGTTGTGAAAACAGCACTGGGCCATAAATCAGAGTACAGAGAATTTAGTCCCTTTTGTGCTACACTGTGTATGATAGCTATCACTCTTGTAAGATAAAAAATATTATCTGGCCATTCAATTCAACCGTGTCTCTTATGGATTATATAGATATGAGTGTGTGAGGAAATTTGAAAGGTATAAAGTTAGAAATAAGCAAGTTATTTTATTTAAAAAATATATTTCCAATCTCTCAATCACTCTTTAACCTATTCCAAATATGTTTTCTAAAAATATTTGATCATCATATCTAAAG
This sequence comes from Myotis lucifugus, assembly GCF_000147115.1. Classification (NCBI taxonomy): domain Eukaryota; kingdom Metazoa; phylum Chordata; class Mammalia; order Chiroptera; family Vespertilionidae; genus Myotis; species Myotis lucifugus. The sequence goes on along the minus strand of NW_005871325.1, from coordinate 972,499 downwards.
ATCAAAGTGACCTTTACCACTAATAAATAGATTTAAAATAATCCCTTCCCACCTCCCAGAATATGCTATTGCTAAGGTCATCAATAATCTGTATGTGGCTGAATTCAGTTGATACTTGTCAGTTCTGATTTTACCCTACTTCTCAGTGACCTTCAATAGAGCTGGCATTGCTCTCCTTGAATTCTACTTTTCTTGTTCAATTCAGATCACCACAATTTCCTGGATTTCCTCTTGTGCCTTGGAAATCAATTCTCAGTTTCTTTTGCTGTCGCTTATACACATAATCTACCTTTAATTTTGAAGGAAGAAAGAGGAGTTCTAATTACTTGGTCCTGCTTTTCTCTTTCTTACCTATAATTTTTTATCCAATCTAGTTTTGAAATATCAGGTGATTTATTAGCATATCAGTAACACCATGATTATATGCTTAATCTCTGAATGCCTAGCAATATCTTATTATTTAATTAAGTACATATTTATCAAAAGCCTATTATATATCAGGTATAGGGCAGGATTTGGGAAATAAAATAATGAAGTAGAGTTCAGATTTTGGTCTGAATGTGACATATAATGTAAATACATTCAAAAGGTATTCATGAAGGAGTCAATCTTCATTGGCTGATGAAGTGCAAACATAAACTGATTAGTGTTTGTCAACAAGTCATAAGATGAACAAGATAACAATTAACCTAATGTTCTATGAAAAGCTTCCAAGGACACCTGGTCTATTTTTATTAACAGCTGTTTTGACACTATTTACTTTTCTTCAAATAGAGTTGTTTGACTTTAACAAAAACTATTTCAAAATAGTTAAATCTTCAACAATCACATTTAAAGAAAAGCTGTTGAGATAAAATACTAGTAAAACTATTCATGTTTTCCAAAAATGTGATTATAGATTATATTCATTTCTTCATTATATGTATGTATGTGCACCTACACAATACAGAAAGACACAAAGGCAAAGTGAATAAATATTAACTCTCAGTTATCTATTGTAATAAAAGAAAGCAACATGTAAAATTTTTAAGAGGTAAAAAATTCCAAAATTAATTCTGAGAAGCCCCCTTGTACTTATGTTTGGATTGGAAAAATACTGACAGTGGAGAATTACAGCATTGATAAAGTGAGTAGAAATCCCACTTCCTTTATGAATGTTTCCACTCATAAAGATAGTTCTCAAATACTCACATTTAAATATGGCAATCATGTGTCCCATTAGACTGCTTTTCTAGCCAAATAAGTTGTCAAATGATTTTCTGTGAAGGGGTAGAGAATAAATATTTTAGGCTTTGTGGTCCATATGGCCTCTGTAGTAACTACTGAATTCTACCATTGTGGTGAAATAGCATCCACAGACAATACATAAACAAATAGGTGAGACTATTTTTTTTTCAATTGAATTTTACAAAAATAAGGCGGTGAGTGGGACTGAATGCATTCAAGACCAATATACCTAGTCTATATAGACATGTTAAATAGCACAATCTACTCCTGTCAATCTTTTCTTATATCGCATGGTGTTCAGAAATTCTGCTCGACTAAGACCTGTGTTAGCTATTAGATCCCTTTTACCCTATTTGTGCTATTCTGAGTATTAATGTTTATATTATGAGTTTTTATTGTTCTGTTTATGGAAGAGCACATTAGCATGATAGCATTTATTAAATGTTCATTTTGTGAACTATCCTATTAGTTTACCTTCTGCCATCTAAAAATCTCTTAAACTTTGCTTTCATAATTTCCTTGAAATCTTTAATAGACACCTAACACCTCCCCCTAGAGTGATGGGAAGTTATTAATCAACTCCATTTTGCAATAATTATTGAACCAGCTGTGACACTACATAATCTTACTAGTATCCCCACAAGGCATATGCCTATTTTCACAAAATTAACATGTCAGTCATTGTCATACTTGGATAAAATTAATACATAGTGAACTTGGCATTTTTGATGAGGCCTGTCAATCTAGTAATCTCAACAAAGAAGCAAATCCATACCTACTAAAACCCTACTCATCTTTTGCCTTTATCTGACAGGTGAGTCCTCTCTCAGGAAAAGACCTGCCAAAATGGGGATAATTCCAGTCTTATTTTTTTTATTGTCTCCTTGGTAAAATTATATGTGTCTGAGAGATAGCTAAAAATGGAAGATGGTGTATCTCCCTTGGGATTCTGAAGGGTAATTTATTAACACTATAAAAAATATAATAGTTAATTATCTTGGTTATTGTGAGGAAATGCAGTTTTCTATGTGCATAGTGCTTGAATCTCCCAAAAACTTATGTAAAAATGGACAGATGAATAAGATGGTTAAATAAAAAATCCATGTATAATATTTAATACAAACTAAGTGACAGGTTAATTTCCATAAACCCTTAAATTCAGTAGTTAGAAACATAAGAACTATTGGCCTTAGCAGAGAAGGATAAAAGAAAAGCAATTAAGACATCTGGTGGAGCAATAGTAGGAGAACCCCAAAATAGCCAACATATATTTACTGAAAAACAGAAAGTGGGAAATTTGAGAATTCAAGGTAAAACTGAAAATCATTTCACTTAACCCAAAGATAAGTGAGTGCAAGTTGCCAGGGCTCAGGTCTACAGACTTTGCAGAGATATAATATTTGTGAATGCTCAACACAAACCAACCTGGATTCCTTCTAGAATATGTGTTCTTTTTTTATTGAGAAAAAAAATTTTGGAGTGAAATATAATTCGAGCAAGGCAAGAAAAATAAATATGAAGAAAAGAGAATTCCAAATAAAAATGAAGAAAGAGAAGAGTCAGGAGAGCTCAGAAAGGGAGATACCATGTTTTTCGTTTTTTGTTTTTAAATAAATCTTTATTGATTTCAGAGATGAAGAGAGAGGGAGAGAGGGATAGAAACATCAATGATGAGAGAGAATCATTGATTGACTGCCTCCTGCACACCTCCTACTGAGGATTGAGCCTGCAACCTGGGCATATGCCCTTGGCCGGAATCAAACCTGGGACCCTTCAGTCCACAGGCTGACGCTCTATCCACTGAGCCAAACCGGTTAGGGCGCTACCATGTTTTTGAAAGCAAAAGAATAATAAAGAAGGGGAAAGAGTGATAAGTTAAAAAAATATTCTGACCACTCTTTCTCCTTAACAATTTAAAAATATTCCCATATCTCCATAAACCAGATGATTCCACAAAACTATACAAGACTACAACCAAACTAGCTCAGAAAATTAAAATAAAAGATACAATATGAAGGAACACTGTAAATCAAAGTTAAAAATAACTTGAAGACATTAGATAAGCTCAGAGATGCATTATAATTTAAGGAGAAGAAGCTGGTAACCTAAAAATGCCAGTAGTCACAGACAAATCAGCAAAGTCAGCTCTTTTGAGCCAAAGGACCAGGAAAGGGACAATTTAGCAAGACAAAATTGTTTTTTTTACAAGATAAATGCTTTATAGTTCATAGCATCCAAAAACACCAGAGAAACAAATAGCCCAATCCCTACCTACTCCAGCAACAGCGGAGTAAGATTTTCAACTTTTATTCTTGTGAGGATGGAATAAGGCACTTCAACACCATCAGCGGGATGTCAAAGGAAGTAGAATATGGAATCTGGGCTTTACTGTCAGCTAGTAACAAGACCCACTACACCACAATGACAATGGAGATCAAGTGGGCAATGTAGACTTACACGCTCACCTAACAATAATTAGGTCTCCTTCTCCTTTCCTGCTGGGATGGTATCAGAAGGAACAAATGAAGAGTTGGGACTTTACCAACACCCAGTGGTACTAACTTGGTGTCAGTAGGGACCGCATGTGTATCTGGAAGTTTGTTCTGCACCCAGCAGTAATGAGTAGCCACAGCCCCTTAGGAGCCAATGAAAACCAATGAAGAAACATAGACTTGTGCAACTTCTGGAATATAGAGGTGGTATCGTTTTCTGTATTCTTTTCCTGAAATGGTATTAGAATAAGACAATTGAAACAGAACATAATACAAAAATGTCCATGTGTTAATTGAAAATCACTTATCCTATCAAACACCAGGAAGATATCAAGCTGAAAGAAAAAAACACAATCACTAGATGCTAGCATTGAGATGACTTAAGATGTTAAGGTTATTGGATAAAGATTTTGGAACAGCCCTAATAAAAAATGCTTCAATGAGTGATTGTGTACTGACTTGAAATAAATGGGAAAAAATGTATGAGCTTCACAAAGAAATGGAAGATATGAAAATAAAAATTTTAGAATCAAACAATAAAACTAATAAAAATGAAAAAGCTCAGTGGGTGAGTTCTATAGCCACATGTAGATGGCAGAGGAAAGAATCAGTGAAGCAGAGAATGTAGAAATAGAAATCACTCAATCTGACATTATAGATAAAATAAGCTGAAAAATAAAATGAAAAAAGACTCAGAGATTCGTAGGTCTATAACAAACATTTAAATGCTTATGTCATCAGAGTCCTGGAAGAAAAGACAGGAAAGAGCAGGTTGAAAAAGTACCCAAATAAATAATGGCTGAAGATTTCCTAAATCTGGCCATAAACCTGTAGATTCAAGAAGATGCATAGACAGGATAAAAACCCAAGGAAACCATTCCAGGAGTCATCAAAATTCAACCTCCCCTCCACCCACTTTTCCCTCTGGTAACCACCATACTGCTGTCTATGTCTAAGAGTTGTTTGTTTGTCTATTTGTTTGTTTGTTAAATGTTTGTTCATTTGTTGCTTTCAGTTTTATATCCCACATATGGGGAAAATCATATGGTTCTTGACTTTCTCTGTCTGATTTGTTTTGTTTAGCATGATATTCTCAACATCCATCCATGTTGTTGCAAATGGCGGTATTTCATCTTTTCTAGGGCTGAGTAGTATTTCACTGTATATATGTACCACATCTTCCTTATCAAATCATCTATGGAAGGACATTTCAGTTGTTTCCATGTCTATGCAATGAATAATGATTTTAAAAACCTAATATTGTTTTCTAATTCTAAAATGCTACAGGAATTAATAAAAATTTAGTTTGGTATTACAAACTAACATACACATGTAGGAATTGGGGATCATTTTTTAAAAAATAACAGTTTTGTCATAGCTAATAACTAGAATCTCTCACATGTTCTTAAAGAGGTGAATTATTAAACTGTAGTATATTCTTAACATGGAATACTTCTCAGAAATAAAGAGAAATGGACTATTGATACACATAGCCCCCTAGCTGTCCAGATACTTAGGCTGAATGGGAAAAATAAATTCAAAATAGTTACTTCTTGTATAATTCCATGTTTATAAATTCTAGAGATGACACAATTATAGAAATTGTGTGCAGATTAGTCGTTGTCGGAGATGATGGTGAGGCTGGGAGCATGACAGAAGTGGCTGTGGCTTTAAAAGGAAAGCAAGAGGGGCCTTTGTGGTGATGGGAATGTACTGTGTCTTGACCTGTGGACATCAGTAGCTTGCTTGTAATGTTGCATGATAGTTTTGTAAGATGTTCTCATTGGAGAAAACAGGGTGAAAGGCTCCTGGGATTTGTTTGTATTATTTCTTAAAACTGCATGTGAATATAAAATTATCTCAAAATAAAAAGTTTATTAAAAAAGGAAGGAAGGAAGGAAGGAAGGAAGGGGAGGAGGGAGAGAGGGAGGGAAGGAGGGAAGAAGAGAGGAAGGAAGAAAGAGCCTAGTTTGTGACCTTTGATGCACTACAAAGAACTGATTCATTTTCTTGAAAAATAGTAAATAGTAGGGGGGGGGGGAAATCCTTGCCTTTATCCTGCCTTTATATATTAACTATAATGGTGAATACACTAGTAGATAAGTGACAGCTTCTCTCTATAGTTATTTAAATTAATAAATAAAAATCAAGTTAGAATTAGAATATTACCATTTTGCAACCCTAAAAAAAAATGATTCCACGCATTCCAAAATAACTGTTTACCTTCACAAGCAAGCAGAGGTAATAATCTTCCAGCATAAAGAAAACATCATCTGTAGTCTTGACCACGTGATAAAACTGAGTCTAATCAAGCCTCTGGGGTCTGCTGCCTTTTTCCAGGAATTACAAGAGATGAGGGATGTTGAGCTATCCCATGATTATGAAATCAGAAAACTCCAGTTTGTGGGATTTTGTTTAGTTTTGTTTTATAAACAGTTAGGGGACTATAAGAGATGGAGTGAGAATTTGCAGCCAATTAAAACACATTTAAAAGCTGAACAAGATTAAATTGTAGTTCTTAGGAAGCACACTCTGATATTAAAACTAGACGAGTTCATGAGAACAGGATTCCTCTGACTATCAAGAGAGCACTTCATTTTGCAGGGAAGGGGGAGCTGTAATTGAATTAGGACCATTGGAAAAGACTTTCAGGGGGCAGGCAAAGTTCTGTTCCTTGACTTGGGTTATGGTTCCAGGGAGGCTCACTTTAAACTATTTCAGTAAGCTCTGCATATATTTTCTATTATACTTTTTAATTAAAGCTTTAAGAAAGGATTGTTTTCATCAAACTTTTTCCAAATTCTAAAAATGCTTTGAAATCCTTATCCTTGTTTTTATAATATACCACTGTAGGAACTACAATATTTATATAAGAACTAGAGGCCCGGTGCACAAAATGCGTGCATGGATAGGGCCCCTAGGCCTGGCCAGAGATCAGGGCCGATCAGGGCCTTCTGGCTGCCCGCTGGGGCCTTCCTTCATTCCACACTTCCCCCTGATGGTCAGCACACCTCATGGTGAGCGATCCAACTCCCAGTTTCCCAGTCGAACTCGGGAGGGGACACTTTGCATATTAGCCTTTTGTGTATATAGATTTGCCATAATAGGACAATTGTGTTCTTTTTATTTATTTAGTCAGTTTTTAAATATCACTAATTAAAGGTACAGTAAGCATACTTTCTATTTTATAAAAAAATCTTGAAATATTGACTGTGTTATAGTTTTAGCATCAGGCATGCTGGTCCTTGGCTTATTGCCACGAATGTAAGAAAAATATAAAGCTGTAATGACCTGAGCATTTGCAATCTAAGTCTCCATTTAACATTGAAGCAAACTGTCTCATGCCTTATAGGTTGTTTTTTGGGAGAGGCAGGAGGGAGTTAATCTACTTAATGAGACATTGTTACATTTTGAGAAAAAACATGCCTGCTTTTTAGTATAAAACTAAAGCCCCTGTTAATATTAGAAATGACCTGAAGAGCAAATTAAACTGATAAGTTCTAACTTTAATGTTGATTTTTGCAGTGTATATTATTATCCTCACCCCTCCCCACCTGCTCAAATACAGGAAAGTATACTTTATTCTTAAATCTATAAGAGGAAGGGTTCTATGTAGATTTACTGTGGAGAAATTCTTCAGCTCTTTTATGTGTTTGAAATACATGGTGGGACAAAAGTAGGTTTACAGTTGTGAGTACATGAAACAGTATATATTCTTGTATTATTATTATTTATTAATTATTGTATTATTATCCATGTAAACAACTGTAAACCTACTTCGGCCCAACTGTGTATTTGTTCCTTCAATTACATTGATATTCAGTACACAGGGAAATGGTGATTTAATTTGTCAATATTATTTATAGCTCTATAGCCAATATTGTATACCATATTAATATATTAAGAATAAAAAAACTAATTATGCATTTATTGCTTACATACTTATGAACTAATTATACTACTAATGGGAAATGTCTTTTCTGGCTGTTAGACTTCAATAAAGATATTTTTTATAATCTTTACTTGGCATTTAGTGTGCAATAAATGTCTTCGTAAATATAAATTCAAAGCTTTCCTGAGAGAGCCTATTTAAAATAATAAATGCATTTGACAATGATTTTGTTTGGAAAATATGAGTTTTAAATACTGAATACATAGCAACCTATGTTGGTTCCTTGGAATTATTCTTCTTTCATTGTAACAGAAATTTAAAGCCCCAAGAGACATAATTTTTGTTGCAGCTTTTCAGTTACTTTTCAACTTAAAAAACAGCAGGTAACTACAGATTGTGATTGTCTCAAATGTTCTTTCTTCGTTTACGTCTGTGTGCTGTTCTATTGCGAGTTGGACATATTATTAAGTATAAAATGCGTTATAAGTAGATCACTCCTAGTACAATTAATAGAAACATGTTCAGTGGCATAATAGGCAATTAGGTCCCAGCAAGAATAAAACAAACAAATATTGTGTGGTATAAATTCCCACCAAAAAAATATGACAAAACTGGTGGTAAAATGAATAAGTAATTCCAAATCTATCATTAGTGAAACATAATTACTATAAACCAATACTATTCCTAAATTAAAGCAATGTAAAAAATAATTAAACAGGCATTACTTAAAGTTCAGATGCAGCCTTAGCACATAATAAGGAATGACACTTGATTATGTGACTATAAAAAAATACATTAATAATCAATTTACTCCCAAACTGAACAGCTCTTAGAAAAAAGATGGAAGTTAATAGAATCAATCAGATCTTAATGATTCAGTATGTCTTTCATTTATTCAATCTGAGTTGTGTAGTCATAGACTTTACAATCTAGTGCAAAGATGAAGAAATGGATAATGAAATGTATAGGTAATAACCCCTTAAGTGGTAAGTGGTTGAAGGAACCTGAATAAAATTAAGGAGGAAATGGGACAGGGTTGGGGGCTGCTATTTTGTGAAGGATGATGAGGCCAATCTCTCTGATGTGGTGAAAATTGAGCAAGGAGTTTATGTAAATGGAGGAGGGAGAAGCTTCAAAAAGAGGAAATGGTAATTAAGGCCCTGCAGCACTTGGATAGTGAGAAGGTCAAGGACAGCTGCATACTGGCTGATGAGGCTAAGGAGGGACAGATCACACGGAGCATGGTAGGACATGCTATGGAAGTTGGATTTCACTAACTAAGATGGGAAACTGGCAGAAATTTTAGAAGAGAAGATACTATCTTGACCTGACTTATATTTAAAAAATTGCAGTCTTGCTTCTATATAGAAAAATGCTGCAGAGTTGGGGAGAAAGTACAAGGGTAGAAGGAAATAGTCTGGTGAGGATCCAAATGCAATGATGCAGGCCCAAGATGATGGCATTTGCACCAGGGCAGTTGCTGTCAAGGCAGTAAAAAGAGATAAAAATCTTGGCATCTTTAAAAAGTACTTGGATTTGCTGAGGTCTGAGCTGTGGGTAGAGAAGAAGGGGAGTTGATAATCATGCTAAGGTTTGGCACCTGAGCCACCGGAAGTGTAGAGATGCTGTTCTGGCATGGATAAAGAAGAAGGGGAGACAGTTGTTCCAATAGAAATGTCAATAGGCCGATAAAATACATATCTATGTTTATTTTATATATTATTCACACAATACGCAAATATGATGTATATGAAGAGACAGTGAGTTAGAAATGAGAGGGGTCTGCTCCTGTCTGGAGACATTCATATAGGGGTCATTAGCCATATATGATATTTAAACCCATTACACTTCATGTGATCACTAACACAATTATGCATTAAAAAGAGCTCTGAAACTAAATCTTGGAGCTCTGCAATATATGCTGCTCCCTGAGTAATCCATGATTTATAATAATGTATAATTTTCCCAATGCCTTTTACTTGAACAAGGTCTACTTTTAGTTACGTGGCGGAAATTAAAGTAACTAATTAATGGCCCTAGAATAGTTGTGATCTACTTGAAAAAGAAGTTTAATCCCCGTCAGATGTTATAGTAAAATTAATTTTGTGTGGAATGAATAATTAAATAAAGATATAAAACCATGGGACAGGTATGAGAAAATATTTATTTGATCTTAAAGTGGTAAAAACATTTGAAGATTTATCCCTAATGGAAGAAATGGTAAATTAATGGCATAGTAGATTCAACTACATTAAAAGTGAAAAAATGGCATATCAATAAACAGCATAAAATTCAAAGTAAGTGGTAAATATAGAAATATATCCTTCGCAATATAAGAGAAAAAAAATAATATGCATATATATTCTACATAACATATTATAAGATACATAAATCTAGAGGGGAAAAAATAAACCAATAAAAATATGGGTAGTCATGGCCAGTGTGGCTAAGTTGGTCGGAGCATCGTCCTGTGTACAAAAAGTTGTCAGGTTCCATTCTGGTTCAGAGCACAAACCAGATTGCAGGCAACAGATTGATGTTTCTCTCTCACATTGATCTCTCTCTCTCTCTCTCTCTCTCCCTAAAATAAATAAATTTCTCTCTCTAAAATAAATAAATCAACATATTCCAATAAATCTCTCAAAACATTTATATTAAGATTTCTTAACAAATTTCAATTTAAGAAACATACTACTTAAAAAAGTGGCAATATTAGAAACTGAATAGGGTCTGAGCTTAGACAGGATGAAAATAAGTTTCTTTAAAACACTGCTAATAAAAATATATGTTGTATGTTGGTATAAGTTTTGACAGATAATTTAGCATTATTGATAAAAATTTTAAAGATTCCAACAATCTTTGGCCTAGAAAACATTTTGGGATATTTTATTTTTTTTTTATTTTTTTTTTAAAGATATATTTTTTTAATATACTTTATTGAATTTTTACAGAGAGAAAGAGAGAGAGATAGAGAGTCAGAAACATCGATGAGAGAGAAACATCGATCAGCTGCCTCTTGCACATCTCCTACTGGGGATGTGCCCGCAACCCAGGTACATGCCCTTGACCGGAATCGAACCTGGGACCTTTCAGTCCGCAGGCCGACGCTCTATCCACTGAGCCAAACCGGTTTCGGCCATTTTGGGATATTTTACTCCAAAAAGATAATAAGGTGTATTTTTTTTAGTGGTGGCACTTGACTCATCTAATTTTGTAATCATAACATCATATTTTTTTCATTATAAAGGATTTATACTTTTTGGAGGTTGTTGTTGTCTGTTTCCTTTTAATTATAACGAGGATGTCTTGAGAGTGGTTCCTCGTACCCTCCTTTAATATTGTCTCATAGACTCTCATATCCAAGCCAAATTTTTGAAGATTTAGTCATGTGGATGATTTATTTTCATTTTACCTTCCCTTGGGTTTTCCCAGAGGTCTTTTAATGGAGTGAAGGGCGGTTCAAAAATTGATCTCAACTCAACACTTTTCCTGGAAATCCTCTGATTAATGTTTTTAAGTGGTTTCTGAGACCTGATTCCCATCCATGCCTTTGGCTTCTGATGTTCTACTTCTATATCATTGAACATTTGTCACCTTTCTTAATCGATGTACCTTCATTTTTCAATGTGTCATATATTACCTGTTGATATCTCCTCCTTCTTCAAATCCTACTTTGGTCTTTAGAATTCCTCCTTCTACCCTTCTTGAATTCTTAAAGCTGGGCTACTAATATCATTGGCACAAGGCAGAATAAGAGGAGAATAGCCCACACTTTATTATGTGTACATGGAAGAATTAAAAGAAGAATTCCCTGTGAGAGATTGGAAACAGGTCATATAGGTTTACTTTATTAAAGAAACAAATTCGTGGAGATTTAACAAGACAAGGCACATATGTTTTGGGGCATGTCATTAATAAGAAATTTAAGTAAAATGGAGGCTTAGGGCAGTAAATTAGTAAAATTAATAAGGGTTTGTTTACATAGACTTCTCAGCTCTGGATTTTCTATCTCTGGCGATAAGACTATTTCTCTTCCTTAGTGTGATTATTGCTTGTTAGCCCTTTTACAGCAGGGAGGGCACCTTCCTCATGGAGATTTATTTCCTGCATTTGGAGAGACAGGAAAATCAGAAAACTTCACTCACTCCTGCTGCTTCTCAAGTGATTTTAATTCCAAATAATCAATATGTCATGATGGGATATTTTGGGGTGGCCTGCCATGGTCCCCAACATATGTTTGCTTTTTTTTTTCCCTAGCTGAACACTCAGTTCTTTGTGCTAACCTCTCCTGATCCTTGCAGAGCTTAATAGAGGGAGCACCATAAATAACTATTATCTTGAGTAAAAACTTAGAAAAACTGATGTAGGTGTGAAGTGAAAATTCATGAGTTCATTTTTTTCCACAGTATAATGAGTTTATTATATATATTTTTAATTTAGAGTTACCAAAAAAAGAGAAAAAGGTACAGGAAGCAGTTAAAAATGATTTACTGTTAATTCTATTGATAATTTTTATTCTGCTTTTGAGCAGTATTGCTGCTTATCAAATAGAACTTTGGTGAACATAGCCTTTGGATATTGTAAATAGAATGTGTTAAAATCCACATGGTGTGAACCAGACAATCATGCTAAAGTTAATGTGATGCACATTGTCATTCAAATGTCTTGATACTTATAGTATTTCCCTTACATGTTCTTTTAAGACAGTCAATAAAAGATTAAACTCTAAATGAAATGAATCTTTAGACAAGTCACTTATAACTATAATCATTTAGAAGACTCTCAGTGACTCAAAATGAACATTATGCAATCAGAGCTGGTATTCCACTAGTAGGATCGGTATAGTCATGCCATTTGTTAAAATATTAAACTGCTTCTAAACTGGTTGGTAAATAGTTTTTATTATGAGCTTCCTGAGTGGCTATCACCTATTCAGCCCTTGCCACCTGACTTTTGAGATTAGGAGCACTTCATTGCTCCTACAACGTCTTAATCACTGGTGCATGCATCTACGGCTAAAATTAATTTTAGCATGCTGTGATTACTCAGTCTATTACATAAGCTAGTTTTAAAAGAATGTATTTCCTTTTGATATTTAATTCATCTTCTCCAATTTTATAACCTTAAAAATTCCTCAGATTAAAGCATGTATTTCCCCATTAAAAACTGAACCTTACTCTGACATCGTACTTTCTTTAAAATGAAGAGGCGTTGCCCTAGCTGGTTTGACTCAGTGGATAGAGTGTCAGCCTGTGGATTGAAGGGTTCTGGCTTCAATTCCAGTCAAGGGCACATGCCCAGGGTTGCAGACATATTCCACAGTAGTGGGGTGCAGGAGGCAGGCAATCAATGATTCTCTCTCATCATTGATGTTTCTCTCTCTCTCCCTCTCCCTTCCTCTCTGAAATCAATAAAAATATATTTTAAAAATAATAATAATAATAATAAAATGAAGAGACATGGGAATAATGACCTTAGATTATCTGACAGAAAAGGAGCTTTATATCTGCTGGTGGATATAATCCATAAATAACAGGGGAAAAGGCAAGGAGGAATGGCATGGGTGTGTGTGATATGGGCACTCTAGGGATTACTGTAATTTCAGTAGGTCTTAGTCATATGACAGATATTAGATCACAAGGGTAAATGGGGAAACTCAAATTTTTTCCCCCAGAATTATGACTAATAGAAGATACTTTTCCTTTGCTTATCTTTTATTGTTATACTATACTAGAGGCCGGATGCATGAAATTCGTGCAAGAGTAGGCCTTCACAGCCCTGGCTGCGGTCGTTCCGCTGTTTGGCTGTTCAGTCAATTTGCATATTATACTTTTATTATTATAGATACTTTTCTTCAAATAACCTTTTACTAAATATTCACAGTTGCATCTAATACTTATTTGCATTGTATTTTTAGCTATTAAAATCTTCTTTTGAATACCTTATATCCCTACAGATCAATATTATATTGGGAATTTCTCAAAAAATAGAATTGTAGTTCAGGTAATATTTTTAAAACAATATTCAGGTTAATGTATGTATAATGCACAATAGACAAATAAAAATGCAAGTAAAACATTCTTAATTCAGAATGTTAATGTTTATATGACAAAAACCCGGTTTTCAGGTTTTGTAGAAAGATTTATATATATTGGTATAATAATTTAAATAGAGCCTGATAAGTTTTTTTTTCAAAAATTAGGTTGGTTACTTAGTATTACATTGTATTACATTGGTTTAATTTTGCATGTAATTTAAAAAGGGTTAAACCTTACTATTAATTATATAATCATTTAAATCTTTTGCAAATGCATATGTTGGACAGCAGCTACTCCCATAATCATTGATTTGGTTAACAACAAAGCTGTAGCCCTGGCTGGTTTGGTTCAGTTGGTTGGGCATCATCCCATGCACCAAAGGGTTGCCAGTTGATTCCTGGTCAGGGCACATGCCCAGGTTGTGGCATTGATCCATGCAGGAGGCAGCCAATCAATGTTTCCCTCTCACATTGATGCCTCTTTCTCTCTCTCTCCCCCTCTCCTGTCCTCTCTTTCTAAAAAAATAATAATAATAATTAATTAATAACAAGCATTTAGAATCTAGTATACAGATAATTATTTATCAGCTTCATCTTTCAAGTTGCACTAAGTTTTTAATTTCTCTGTGTCTTATTTCCCTTATATGTAAAATCAGGAAAATATAATCAGATGATGCAGGTAAAATGCTTCAAACAGCCTCTAGAACATAAATGATAGCTATTATTGTAATAAATCAAAAGGTTTTTCCTCTTGTGCTAATTATTGAAGAGCATTCCACAGAGTATGCTCCAGTGTCATTTCAATCCAAGCTAAATAAAATAAAATATTGTTTCACACAATGTTTATAATGCATGAGTTAATTTTAGGGATGTATATTTGGTGTTCCTTCATTGCACATGCTCTATTATGACTTAAGTAGGAGGGATATGTAGTCATAATTTGTTTACTTAGCAAGATAATTTATTGATGTTTGTGAAAAGTAGTAATTGACTTCAATCTTTGTAATACTGACCTAGCTAGAGTCTGCTATCAAGTATATGCTGAAATGGTTGTTGATGAAACGGCATCTAAAATAAGGAATCAAGAAAGGAAGGATCATGAACCAATAGTCACCAAGAACTGCATTGCAGAAATAGAATAAAGAGAATGCTCACCCATTAAGGAGTGGGGACCAGATATATCATTTTTACACTTAAACATACACAAGACCTTTTCCAAAATGCCTTCTGTTCATTAGGGATAGGAGGGCGTAGTGATATTCAAGTAAGAAAGATTAGATGTTGTGATAAACGACAGAAGAAAAGAAGTGGATCTTGTAGTTATAAATCAGCCTTATTCAAGCTATTATTTGAAGGGATTATTATTATTTGAAAGAACTCATAATGTCTTTCCAAGAACATAGTTATTATCTGGGAAGGGGTAACAGGTTTAGCCAGGGTAATAAGGCATTACAGATCTCTTTGTTAGTTGAGACATTTAATTTTTAGAATCTGACATAAAATTCCAATATTATGGAGGGACTGATTCCCTTATCATAATTCAAACGTGAAAATACACAGTTTTTGAGTTGCTAAAATATTGGAATTTTAAAAATATACATCAGGAGTCTCACTATATTTGAAACACAAAAGTGTAATTTCTCCAATTGATGACATAGGTGAAAATTTAAAAAATATTATCTTCTTGCATTATCATTAAAGAAGGCCATTGAATTTCAAACAAGATATGATCCTAACTGGCTTTCTAAACAGTCTTAGAGAACAATGTAGTAGAGTCAGTGCTTAAAATATGTTTCCAGTCAGGTAATTCCTATTGTCTACCTTTACACATTTTGGGGGTCTGGGTATTTTATATTTTTCAGAGTGGTTCACATATCTTCTCTCATTTAACCCTCAAATGGGAAAAATACTAGATGAGTAAAACAATTTTTATGATTTCCTACATATGAAAAAAATTATCTAAAAACAAAATGAGAAGAGACTACATGGCTAAAAAGTAACAAAGAAATATGTTTTTCCCCCATTTTTCTTCTAATTATTTCCTTTTTTTTAAAAAAAAGGACTTAGACTGCTTTATTCTTTGTATTCTAGAGTCTCTGCAACCAATGACATGCATTTGTGAGGTAGGTCACTGGTGTTAAGGATTTATAACATTAGTAATTGCTTTGGTTATCTCTACTGCAAAACTACCCACAAAATTTAGAGAGTAAACAAAAAATATATTTTTTCTTTATTTTGTGGATTGGAAGAGAGTTTCTTCCGCTAGTCTCAATTGATGTCACTCATGCAGCTACATTCAGTTGGCATGTTTGGTTGAAGACTGAATTTAATTGGAAGACTGAGATAACTAGGGATCTGTGTATGATTTTTCACATAGTATAAAAGTGACAGCTGGAGAGTTTAGATGTGCAATCAACTATCATTTCTTTGCTTTTGTAACGTGTGTTGATGTCCTTTGGCCAAGGTATTTCAGATGGACAAGCCCAGAGTCAAAGTGGAAAGGCATTATCTTCAATCATGGATGACTGATGAAGTGATAGGGGGCCACTTATGTAACACTTTATCCTGGTATGCTCTCTAAGTCCAATGATTAAGATCCAACCCTGCCTGTAAAATACACTCACCCTTCCTATTCTCCAATATCTTATCCAACCAGAGCATTAGTCTTGAAGTTTATGATTGTTACCTGTATCAGTTCTGAATATCAATAATGCTTCTTACATGCAGTTCCTTTATTATGTTCTGGTTGTTCCAGGGGTTCATAAAACTAAAGACAAGTTATACTTTTACACTAGCAGCACACAGTGATGAGACCAGTAGAGGATAACTGTAATTGACACTTCAACTCCAAAAGTTAAAAATTGGCCCTGACCAGTTTGGCTCAGTGGATAGAGCGTCGGCCTGCGGACTGAAGGGTTCCAGGCTCAATTCCGGTCAAGGGCATGTACCTTGGTTGTAGGCACATCCCCAGTAGTGTGCAGAAGGCTGATCGATGTTTCTCTCTCATTGATGTTACTCTCTATCCCTCCCTTTCTCTCTGTAAAAAAATCAATAAAATACATTTTTTTAAAAAGTTAAAAAATGGGAGGAGTATCTGGACCATAACAATTCTGAAAATAGCTGGGTAAATGTCCTCATGATTCCCCTGGTCATGTGGACCCCACACGCAATGGACTGATGGACTACAACTGGCAACACAAACTAAGCTAGCCTGATGCCGGATTGGACTGTGCACAAACATGGTGGGAAAACTGGGCAATGGCCCTGATTCTAGCTCTGCTAAAGGCACAGCTGGACTTCTTCCTCGGGAGGATGAAGAGAAACGGGAACTTGGAAACTCAGGGCTATGATTCCACAGAAATAAAGCTTTCTACTATATCTGATCCTCCCTTGCAAGTCTCAGAAAATTATTTTTCTCGTGACATCACAAGAAACCCACATCCCTTGGCAACAGTTGGGAACATGCAGATCTCCCACCGCACACCTCCTACTGGAGATTGAGCCCGCAACCTCGGCATGTGCCCTGACTGGGAATAGAACCAGTGATTTATTGGTGCATGGGACGATGCCCAACCACTGAGCCATGGCAGCTGGGAAGCACTTTTAATTCAATTTAATAATACACCCTTAAAAATGTGAATTTCACATGCATGTAACAGTTATTTATACCATGCTTCAAAACCCACATCTACAATTATTTCTGAGGTAGAACTCTCTATATTTTTCATAGAGTGTTGAAAAGATAAAGCCTTTAAAATTCTTAGGAACCATTTTGTGTTCTACTTTATGCCTCCATAACTGTTTCTAAAGTATTAACAAAGGATCCTAAAGCTACACTAAACTTAATCCTTACTCTTAAGGCCATTTCTTTCTACTAGTTGGAGAGAATATAGTTTTCTCTTTAAATTGAGTCTTGGGCCCTCTATATTTTCTATTAATACCACTTCAAACTGAAATTTCCTACCTTATTTCAGCATTTCTTCCTGTACCTTAATGTATACAGCTAATAAAAACAAATTTACAGTATCCAACCTGGAAGCATGGATTCAAAAGCTCATTAAGAACATTTTATGTTTTGTTGTTAACCACAGACTATGGCATTGCCAGTTGTCTTGCTACAAAAAAAATCACATAAGACCACTTTTTTTCAGACTCTAATAACAATTTCTTTACTTCCTTTCCACTTTCCACTAACATTTTGTCTGCCAGTCTCCCAACTTTCCCCAACAGCCTTCTTGTCACATTTCTAATCTTTGCCCACTCACTATGGAGTATCAAAGTGAGTGCTAACTATATCTTTCAAATTTCTATTACATTAGACCTCTACTTCTAATAAAATTTTCTGATCAGTTATCTATTGTTGCATAACGAGTACCATTAATGTAATAATATGTAATTGTAACCAAGTTTGTCCTCTTAAAATTGATTTGCATGTATTAGAAACAAGAAATAGGCTTTTTCTGCAACTGATTTAATTTTTATAACTCAGCAGTATGAATATATGTTAATCCTTTTAAGCAATTACTGTGTGCCAGACATTGTGCTAAAGACTTAAACTCATTTTCTTATTCTTCCTTCACAACCATTTCTTCAGTGAGATTCATGGCATCATTGGTATGGTAACTTAGACTTAAGAAAGGTTTTTATACTTCTCAAGGTCCCATAGAATATGATAAATTTGCCATTCGAACCTTATTATTCTGACTGCAGAAACAATACTCTTAAATACTACATAATGCTGCCTAAAATGTCGCATATCTAACACTAAGGCCTTCAGGGACTTAATGATCAGAAGGGTTATCAATAATCAGGTCAATACACCATGTCTCCTTTATTTGTAACATGGGGACAAGCTTAGTGTCCAGTAGTAGGTTCTTGAATAAATCCAATTTTGTAAAACTCAATATGATCTATTTGTTGGAGGAGCTATCTTCTGACTGTGTATAACAAGTTTAAAAATTGAATTTCCATATTTCATTCAAAAACTCTTCCACTTCCACTGTGAAATGAACAGCAGATTGGGGCCCTCCAAGGTGTGAGATTGGAGAATGGAGTTGCAAATTCACTACATTTCTGTGACAAGGTTTTCCTCCTTTTCCCTTAGAGACTGGATGGGGATGCTAATTAAAAATATTTAAAGAAATTATGCTTTACCACATTCAAACATAAACAAATGTTAAAATTAGACTAAAACAGCGCTACCCCTTAGAAGTCTTTAATTTGCTTTCATGAAAGGAAAATAATTCTAATTGTCATCCAAATTGTTTATATGCAAATTATACTTTTCACACTGTATTAGAAAACTTACATCTTTTAAAGGGCTTTAAATCTTGTTCTAACAATTGTATTTTTCTCTTTAGTTAAGAGCTTTCTGAGGTAGACCATCACCCTAACTTCTAAACTATTAACAATTCAAAATGTAACTTAAGCCCTAACTGGTTTGGCTCAGTGGATAGAGCTTTGGCCTGTGGATGAAGGGTCCCAGGTATGATTCCTGTCAAGGGCATGTACCTTGGTTGCAGGCACATCCCCAGTAGGGGGTGTGCAGGAGGCAGCTGATCAATGTTTCTCTCTCATCAATGTTTCTAACTTTTTATCCCTCTCCCTTCCTCTCTGTAAAAAATTAATAAAATATATGTATTAAAAAATGTAACTTAAGGTAAGAAAAATGTACCTCTTTCAAAATCTAGAAATTGGTGTGGATGTTGTTAGGAGAAGGCAGAGAAGAGGCTAACGTCTGCCTTCGGCTCAGAGGAATGCCGTAAGAAGTCTGAGTAAACAGCCCTCATGAGTAAATCCATACACAGCAGCACAGCACAAAAGGTTAGCCAGACACAGGTATAATATTGCAGCTACATAGTTTGTTCTGTGAAAGGATGTAAATGAGATAGTCTCAGCCATCAACAAATAAAAGAACCCCTAGGAATCCTTCAGGTACCAAAGAGAGCCTTACACCCCTCCTGTTCTCTTTTCATCTGCTCACTGTCAGAAAAAGAGCAAAAACAAAAATGAAAGCCGTTGAGAACTCAGAACTTCATGGCTAAGCAGAATGTGTGTTTGAATAAAGAAAACGAACGTATTTTTCTTAAGGGGAGCTATATTTTATCGCATAAGAGAAATTAAATATTTGAAATGGAAAATGGATTTCATAAACATCAAAATGAAAATATTTCTTTCGATTGTTTCTTACAATGACCAATTTGTATATCATATCTATAAATAAGTCAAAACATATTGATTTAATCATACATATAGATGAACCAGAGATTTAAATTTGCATTAATTATATACAAAATATATTTACGTCTCAACATTTCATTATGATTATTTGTTGACATCTTATCTCTACTGAGCTTACACTTTCTTTTTAAAATAAGGATATTTTGAGATAAATCCTCTTGATTATTATGCAAACTTACTAAATATAAGTGGATGGGATTCTCATTTCTGCAAACTTATACAAAGCTAAATTAATTGGATACTGAAATTAAGACTATTCACATAGTCATTTCTAAAATTGTCTTTTATACCTACCATGCATTTTTATTTTTAGATATTCTGATGATTACTCTGGGTTGTGGGCAGTGGAGCAGGAAGAGAACATTTATTTTCAGAAACAGTGTTTTTGGTATCAGTAGTCCACAACTGTGTCCGATGAGTGTCCTTATTGGTGGAAAACTGCTTCTATGGAGATGGAACACAAGAACATGAGAGACTCGGGCGTTGCTTTCTCTAAGCTGCAGCAAATAATCTCTTAACCAGATTTATCAGATCCTCAGATGTATAGCTAATGGAGAGGATGCTAGAAAGAAAAAAAATCTCATATGTACTTCTCCGAATTAAAAGAAAAGTAAATGGAAAGGGGGATGAATAAGGCAAATAAGCAGAGTATTTGTTCTACACAAAGAGTTTCCAGTAGGTGATTCTTTTTAGTAGATATTTCATGAGTATATTTACTAAAATAGGAGTTCACTACAATGTGAGTTTCAGAGAACACATGTATTACTTAAAGTGGCAGCAGGTCAGAGCAAAAAGAGAGCAGGCCTTAGTAAAAATCCCACTTCTGCCTTGGATACGAAACTTAAACTCTGCAGCTGTGATGCCCTCACCTGGAATGATACAGGTCCCCAAGAATTCCTTTAAATGGCCTTTAGGGGATATCAAACAAAGGGCAAAGTGCCTACAGTCTATTGTAGATTCTCTTCCCTCAGGCTTTTAAAATGAGTAACACCCACTATGTTTTGGCTGAGTGTCATTGAGACTCGATGCTTTGCACTATGGAATAGAGAAAACAAGATATGACCCTAACTACAATCAAATAGAAAGCATTAATACATATTTCTCTGCTGGCTATGTCTCCCTTATTAAAAAAAAAAGTCAATACAGTATCATTTCAAATCTCCAATTGGCCTTGCTTTCTAATCAGTTTCTGCAGCCAGAAGCAGCCAATGGTGAACAAGGCAATAGGTGAGAATGTGAAGTTCCCAGAAATAGAACGTGTAATTCTAATATGTAATCCTCAAGAGAGGAAACACTTCAAGGCCTCCATTTATCATCTGTGAGTGGCTGCCTCTGTGGGGGTAAGTATATTTGCATTTTCAGGGGCAAAACGTTCTGCCTTTCATCAGAAATAAGAACCTTTCATGAGAGGACAGAGGCAGTTCATGTGGTCCAGTTGCAATGGATGTGGAGATATTTTCCAGCTGATTTCCTGCGTCAGCATGTCTGCAATACTTTGCAGGCTTTGTGGTGCCAGGAGGAGAATCTCAGATCTTGGTTGCTCTGACACTCTACATTTGAAGAACATATTTGTGTTCATCAATTAGAACTTGTCTTCATTTCCCCTTCTCCCTCTCTCTTCCCTCACCATCTGCAAAGCAGGGCTACATTAGCATGTTAGCAATCACCTTGGCAATTCAGTTTCTCTGCATTACATATCTAGTACTTATAGATATTTTGGAGATATTTCAAATTCCCGGTTTGTTGTAGTTGTTTTCCTAGGCATTTCCTGCATTCACTAGGCTGATGAGCTTCTCTTAGTCGTTTAGCCCCTACTTCAACATACATTTTGTGGCAATATTGTTTCTAAAAAGCAAAATTTCCTCCCTGTATCAACTCAGTTCAATCAGAAAAAGACAAAGCAGTGGGAGCTATACTGTAATACAAGATATTGCAAGGAGTTGACTTACACAGTTGTGATCCAGTGGCAAGTCTGAACTCCTTAGGGCAGACTGTCAGGAAGGGCAGGCTACCAGGAAGGGCAGGCTGGGACTCTGGACACCAGAAAAGCTGCTGTCCAGCTAGGGGAAGCCTGGGCTCCATTTTTAAGGTCTTTCAACTGATGAAATCAGACCCAACCTTGATTATCCAAGATATGTTTCTTGCCTATCAACTGATTATGGATTTAATCACATCCACAAATCACCTTCATACAGCATCAGTACGTGGTGAATAACTGGAGATGGTAACGTTACCAAATTGACACATCAAAACACCTTCATGGTCTCTAAGAAATATAGTTCCTTGAAAGAAATAAAAGTCAATTACAGTATAGCTATCTTATTGGATGTTACACAGTCGTTACTGTATAGTCATTAAAAGTAATGGTTCTAAATGTTTTATGAGATAGCTAAAATGCTTCTTCTGTAATGTTATTGAGGAAAGAGATAGTCAATCATGTAAACAGTGTTTATTAACTACATAAAAGTTCTTAGATATAAGATGGCAGGAAATGGTTTATATCAGAGGATGGAATTGTTTGTATCCTATTAATCTGAAATGTTTCAGTGGGCAGATATTCTTATAATAAATTAAGATTTCATTTATTAAGTAGGACCTATGCTCATATCATCTGAATTCAAAACATATTTGTGCTCACACTTGGCCCATCCCTTGAGCATCAGCTTTTGCCTAGTTTTCATTTTCTTCCCAATTTGGCCTTCTTGGTCTTGTTTGCTCACACACACCTCTCTATCCTTTGTCTCCATCAAGCCCTACAAATCCATAGCCTGTATGGATTTGTTCATGTTCATATTCACCATGCAAATGTGATAATATTCAGCATACTCGTAGCACAAGGTTGAAAATTTACTCACTTTGATTCTCAAATGGGAGAAAGAAAGAAAAATAAGTTCATTTTCTATAACAAAATCTAATCTTGCCTTTAAACTCCTCTCAAAATGGGAATGTTGATCCTCATTTTGTTCTTGGGAAACTGAGGCGCTGAGAGAGTAACACACATACAATTGAAGGGAACAGATGCTCCCACTCCCAGCTTAAAATGGCCTCTTAATAGTTAACATGACATCACTGTAAATATTTAAGCATTTCAAAATTTAAATTTCTCACCCGAGTTATTTCTCCCATTATGCAGAGTTGTTCTTCCCCTTCTTCTGTCCAAAAGAATGTGTCAATTTATTGGGAAGATTGTTAATGCTTTTGGCTTTGGGGTTGCATTGACCTCTGTCCCTGTTACTAACCCGATAAGAAGCCAGAGGCTACTATAATGCATATTCTGTTCTCTCAGCAGAGGCTGTTGAGGCAATTGTTGCAGAAGAGAGGGTCTTCATGATATTGATATTCTTAGTCACTTCAATTTTTAATATCACTTCACATCTTCCCAGGCCCGCCTGTGACTTCTATTTGACGCCTACTTTGCCCAGCAGGGTTCATTACCAGGCCATTTTTCCCTCACAGTGGTGACCTCACAGACAAGCTCGATCAACAGGAAGACCCTCTGTCCTGCCTGGGAACTGAGAGAGAATGGCAGGTGCCTCCTCAGGCTCTGTCTTTGCCAAAACATGTCACAAGATCACATCTGCTCTATGCAGCCAACAGAGGAGCAGGAAAAACAAACTGGAATCAAAGGCACATACCTTCTGCCACGCTGCTTCTATCTCAAGTGTTCTAAGTAGTCCCACCTCTTCCCCCTGAGATTCAACCTGAAGTCAGGAAAGTGAAGCCTTTTGTGTGAAGATCTGTCCCAGTGGGAAAGCCACAGGGGGGGAAAAAGATTTTTTTTAAAAAGGAAAGAAAATGATAAGGATGGAAGATGAGGAGAGGTAATTGAATCTTAATCATTCAGGCTATATTCTATTTAAATCTGTAGCCATTAAGAACATACCTCTGGAACATTTATCTTTTCCTTGGTGGGATGTGCCTTAAGCTCACTCATCATTAAAAATGCCCTGCACCTATTATATAGGTATGTGATTAATAGTATTGTGGGTAGAGATTTTATATAGGTATTATGTATCCTGTGGCGAGTTAGACTTAACCAGGGAAACAATACTTATTTGACTGTATAATCTTATTTACTTTTCTTATTTTATTTCAGTTATAGTATATTACTTCTCTGAAAAACAGAGCCCTAGCTTTTGCAGAATTGCTACATAATCAACTGATTGGAAGTTACTCAGTTCATATTTCTGAGTCTCAGGTGTGTGGGGTTTTTGTTAATCTTCACCTGATGATATTTTGATATTTTCCTATTGATTTTTGGAGAGAGTGGAAGGGAGAGGTAGAGAGAGAAACATCGATGTGAGAGAGACACATGAATTGGTTGTCTCCCACACATGCCCTGACCAGGGCCAGGGAATGGAGCCTGCAACTGAGGTATGTGCCCTTGACTGGAATAAAATCTGGGACCCAACAGTCCAAGGGACAACGCTCTATCCATTGAGCCAAACTGGCTAGGGCTGGGTCTCAGTTTTGTTTTTTATCTGGAAATTAAATCTGTTAACTTGAAAATCATTTCTAGTTCTAAAAGCCTTTGATACTTCTACTTAAAAAATTACTTTAGAACTTTGACTTCCAGTGCAATTAGCACTCATCAATCCTGCCTGGGCTCTAGTAGTTCTTTATATGGTTCAGGTTCTCTGTAGTTAAATGACTTTGTATCGGTGTTTATAGTTTTGGATTTAAAAAGAAGAAGAAAAAAGAGAAGGAAGAAATGCCCCCATATAAACTCCAAAGACATTCATTTTTCCATGTAAAAACTGTTTCTGCACTCCATAAGCTACATTAGAACATCTGTTTCAAAACCCTGCATTGCAATATTATTGAAGTGAAATTTCCAAGAGTAATCTCTATTTTGATAGGACTTGGAAACACTGACATAAGCTATCCTACATGTCTGTGGTGCGTTTATACTGTATCAATGTAATTAAGCTGGAACTACAGTTCCCAGCATTCATTCCCTGTATGCTTTGGGGTTTGCATTAACCACAAAAGACATCTTTGCATAAGATTTGGAAGGCAGAAGTAAAGCAATTGCTATATTTCTCTTTGTGATGTGGGCCTTCAAACAGTGTGGCGGCTGGCACATGTCACTGATTTGCTATCTCACCTTGTAGGTGTGAGAAAGTGTCTAAACCTGTAACCACCCCACCTCCCATCAGTTCTCTTCCAAGAACAACTTTGGGTTTTGAACCACAGGAGTGGGTAGGTGGATCCATGGTGAATGGCCAAAGTCTGTTCTGCAAGTCACCTATTGGGTCTAAGTTGGAGGTGGTGAGAAACATACCTGTGTTGCACTTTGTCTCCGTGTGTTCATTCTTTTTTCATTCTTGTCAAAAAAAAAAAAAGTATCTTCTCTAGTTGCTAGTTGGGATGACCTTTAGAGACATTAGGCTTAACATTAAACACAGAAATTAAGCATTTCATAGACTCCTCCCTCATTTCTTATAATTCTTAGTGTCTAACCCCAATAATAAATTCCCTATTCTAGCTCTATTCTGTCCCATGTGATAGTCATTAACTCATGTGGCTATTGAGCACATAATTGTAAACTACTCTGAATTGAAATGTGTTCTGAGTATAAAATACACATACTTGCCGAACCCGGTTTGGCTCAGTGGATAGAGCGTCGGCCTTCAGACTGAAAGGTCCCAGGTTCGATTCCGGTCAAGGGCATGTACCTGGGTTGCGGGCACACCCCCAGTGGGAGATGTGCAGGAGGCAGCTGATCGATGTTTCTCTCTCATCGATGTTTCTAACTCTCTATCTCTCTCCCTTCCTCTCTGTAAAAATCAATAAAATATATTTAAATAAATAAATAAAATACACATACTTTAAAGACGTAGTATATAAAAAGGAATGTAAGGATTCTCATGATAATTTTTGTGACTTTGTATTGAAATTATATTTTGAAAATATAGCGTTAGATAAAATATATTAAAATTAATTTCATTATATTGTCTTAGTCAATTTTGGCTTTAATAACAAAATATCATAGATCGGATGACTGACACAACAAACATTTACTTCTCACCGTTCTGGAGACCAAAATCAAGGTGTTGGCAGATTCAGTGTCCGGTGAAGGCCTCTTTCTGGTTTGCACACTGGCCTCTTTTTCGCTGTATCCTCATTTGGAGGCCAAAGATCTCCAGACAGTTCCTTTGTTATAAGGACACTAATCCCACCTGGTAGATCCACTCTAATGACCTCATCTAACCCTAATTACCTCTCTCCCAAAGACTTCACCTCCCTATGCCATCTACTGGGAGTTAAGGTTTCAACATGTGAATTTTGTGAGACACAATCATTCCATAGCATCTTTCTTTTTACGTTTGTAATGTGGCCACAAGAATATTTTAAATTACATCTTTGGATCAAATCATATTCATATTATTGCTATTCTAGATGACTCATAGCACTTCTGATGCTGTTATAGAAAATTATCTAATTTATTAATTTTAATATTTCCACTTCCCTATATGGATGAGTAATATTAGAAAAAACCTCCAAATTGATATTTGATGTACAACTGATTACTTCTCTTTTAATGTGGTGAGAGTAGTGAAGTAAGATTCTCTTCCATGGCTGAAAAACATAATCAATTTCAATTTAGAAAATTACCTGTGGAGAGACTTTAGGTGAATAACCTCACTCTGAACAGTGGGCTCATTTGTTTATTTAATAAGTCAACAAATATTCTCTAAAGACTTACTTCCTCAGCACCACTTTGAACATGTTACCAAAAGGCCCTGCCTTGAAGATACTTAGAGTTGAATGAGGGGAGTCAGATGATAAATGAACCAAAGGGATGATTAGAAAGTTTGAAGAGTATCCTGAGCAAAATAAAAGTAATATGATAGTGAATGAAAATGGTTTTCTTCAGATGGTTTGGATAATGACCATTATTTTTCTAAATTATTATGTGATAGAAGCATACATGTGTTAAAATAATTCATTTATTCATAAAAAATGCACAAGATACAATAACAATTTCAATTTTATTTATTTGAAACAACAAAGGGGGAATTATAGAAAACAACAAATGTTATATTGGAGCCGATTGCCATGGATACCAAGGTGTGGCTACTGAATGTTAGAGCTAATGTGATCAAATTTAATGTTAAAAATTCAAGGTTTACCAGGTTCCTAGCTTTATTTTCAACAGCAGACATAAAGTAGAGGATCAGTTACCGTTTTATCAGTGAACATAAAGGAATCATATCTCATGGGGCTTTTAAATGTTTATTAATATTTAATGTATCTGTAGGGTGCTTGAAGGATATAATTTATACAATTAGTATGTTTAAAAAGGATGAGTCATAGTACATAAATCATGTTTGGTATCTCTCTTAAACACTAGCAGGCTTCCAAAATGCATGTCCAAGTTGTAAAGAAAATATGAGAGGACAACCTCTCATGATAAAAAAAAAATAATAATAATGCCACAGAACATCATTCAGAGAAAAGTCGTATTTTTTCTAGACTTCAATATTGAAATCACAGTAATTGCAAGGGAAGAAATTCACTGGATCTGACAGCTTTTCTTTTGGGTTGGCCCAGGAGTTGTCTATGAATGGTGTCGGCTTTCTACTTGTGCCAAAAACATTCAGTGGTTCAATGCCAAAGCAGTTTTGACAAACTTTTTCATTGGTGCCAAGTCACAGGAGGGTATGCTCTTAGCATTTGCCTTTAAATTTTTAAATTTCAAATGGTTGTAAGACTCCAGGGCTTACATTCTGTGAATAAAATGAGACAGGACAATGTCAGCAAAATGGTGTAGCTGCAGTTCATCTCTCTCTCTCTTTTTTTTCTTTTTGGCTTTAATGTGGCTTGAGACTTGGCATTCTGTATAACACAGTCAAGTGTTAGACAGAAAGTGCCAACCCAGTTAGAAACAGTGAATCCCACAAGGAGAAAACAATAAGCTATTGGAAAGGCACTGCCTATGTCTAGTCATGACTTCAGGCCTGGAAAACAATCATAAAAATGGTACATTGGAAATCAGTGGATCTCAGGTAGAAGCAATAAATTGACTGAGTTTATGTAAATGATTTGACTGCTGATATAAACATGTGCTGTATGGCAAACACACCTCAACAAGAAAGACAGGAGTGTAGTCTGGTACTCAGATGCTATTCAAGTATGCAACTGTCAGACACTGTATTGCCAACATTTAGTGAATTTAACCTCCTCAGCCCCTACATTATTTGATGACAACAGCAGCAACCTCATTCAGAGGCTTAACCAATATCACATCCATGATCAAGTCAAACTGCCCACAGTTATGCCAGCTTTTGAGTATAGCTGCATTCATTTGAATATGTGGAAGAATTTAACCCATATGTTCTACAAGATCTCTGTGACTTTGCTTTTTGAAATGACTGAGTTTAAGAAAAAAATAATGCAGGTTAGATATTATTATAAAGTAAATCAAGGTTAGAAGATCTACCTACCAGCTCTTACTTAGAATGTTGGAATAAATAAAAGTATGTGTACCACCAATTCATGTAGCTTTTCCTTTAGTCATTTTGACTTAAATGTAAAGAGAGTCGTGGGGGATGACATTAATTTAATTGAGCACCATACCACATTCAAGGTTTTCATTGATCTCTTTTTCATTGTCTCCTTTCTCAATGCATTTGGCCAAATATAATAAGTGGTTGTCTTAACAACAGGATTCTACACTTGTTCAATTGGTGTGGTTTACATTTTCCTTCCATTTTTCAATTTGATGCTGTGAAGATTAATGCCTTAGATAATATATCTGGGGCACAGTAGAAGTGTGTATTTTCAGAGAATGACTCAATTAATCGCAGGAACAATGAAGTTATATGAAATCTATCTTGGAAGGAGGACAAAATCGCTTAGCCTCTGCTGTGTCTTTTGTGAGTTGATCTAGGTTATGGAGTTGCAATCGGCAGCTGATTACAGGCGAGTAATTAGGAAAAGAGTCAATTTCTATTCATGGAACTCTCTCTAAAGAACAAAAGACATGCAGACTACCTTTTTCACTGACCCATTGCAAGATCACTGTAAATACCTTACTTTATTATGTCCCCTTACAAGAGACCTGAATGGTGAGATTTCATTGTAAACACATCCACTAATATGCCAGTGAAATGTACAATTTATCAACACAATCATGTTACCAGTTTATTAGACAAGAAATAGACTATTGCAGATAAATTCTGTCTCAAACCTTGGAATCATTTTTTTCCTTGGTCCTCCAATGGACAGAAATGCCTATTTCTATTTATAGACTTTTATTGCTTTCCAAATATATTCATTCACATGGGAATGGAATTTGATCATATAGCAATATAGCTCAGCAGATTTTACATGCATGACTGCTATCTTCATATTGATCTTTTTAAATTGCTGTAATATTTTGCACTGTGTCTAAAGGCACTCAATGTTTCCATTAATATAATACACAAGGGAGCCTGGATGTTCACTTCCTCTTTTCACTCACATCTCCTCTGTGAATATTTAGTCATAGTTCTCTTAGAAGGCAGAACGCATATGTACGTATACTACATCTTGTGGGTACAAAAACAATTACTTCTCTTCATTTCTTATAAGAAGAAGCTATAATTTTCTTCAGTTTCCATTTTCTCCTAAGGTCTCTTAAATGAACTCAAACTCTTCCTAACCAAAGGTCATTTAAGGGTGAAAACAATTAACATTTAAAATCATATTGGGGTGCTCTAGCTGGTTTGGCTCACTGGATAGAGCGTCGGCCTGGGGACTGAAGGGTCCCAGGTTCCATTCCAGTCAAGGGCATGTACCTTGGTTGCAGGCACATCCCCAGTAGGGGGTGTGCAGGAGGCAGCTGATCGATGCTTCTCTCTCATCGATGCTTCTAACTCTCTATCCCTCTCCCTTCCTCTCTGTAAAAAGTCAATAAAATATATTTTTTTAAAAAAATCATATTGGGGTATTCTTCTTATAAAATTTACACTTTGCCCTCCTTGAATGTGATGTAAGAGGACGTTTGTATGAATGTATTTGGCTAGAGACACATTCAGTCCAACTGCTGGGCCTCTACCAAACTTCCCAGGGTTCAGGTCTGCCCTGGCCTCTTTTCTTTGAGTCCGAAGTCCAGTGTCCACTGGAAGCTTTATGGTTTTCCCTATTTCTTGTGGGCAGCTTGTTGCCACATACCAGAGACCCCTGCTAAGAGGTCTGTTTTGGCAGCCCCTCTATTATGATCACAAACCTTTCTAATAGAATCAAGTATTCCATGGCTTCCCGAAGTCTGGGATATCTCAGGTTATTTTTCTGCATCATATTGCAGTCTCAGAGGTACCTGCAGACTCTGAGGGGCTGCTGTCCAGCCCAACCACCTAGATACCTTATATAGCCCTTATGTCTCTACACCTCAGAATGCCAGGTAGACTGTAGGACTTTGCTGAGGGCAATGGCCCTTGTTCCTAATGTGAAGATTCTCATATCTTCCCTCTCAGCTCCCAATCAAAATTTTTCTGGCAGCTTTACCTGTGGAAGAGAATGTTCTTTGGTAATAATCCACAACCATTTTTTACCATTTTCCTCTGAACATCTTTTTGATATCTGACCTGCATGAAAATGAGCTTTGAGAATTTGGGAAAAAAATCATTTTCTCAGCAGTGCCTGAGTTAAAAAATATTATAATAACTGGAATTCCTCAAAATGTTAGTTTTGAGATTCAAAAATGATCAGTAACTCTTTCATTCCAAGTCATATTCTTTCTCCCCTGAGGAATGAATGCTCTTTGCTTAAGAATTAGGAATTCTCAGAAGAGAATGATTGAAAAGAAATCAACATATATAAGAAAATTTTTTAAATTTGTCATCTGTGGATTTTGATCTATTTACTCACTGAAGAGCTTAGACTCTGGAGACAGACGACCTGGATCTGGATTTAAATCCTGGCTCTTCTGTTCACAACCTCTGTGATGATGAGCATGACTTATCCTCTCTGTGCCTGCCTTTCTCTGTGTGTAAAATAGGGATAATAATAGTGTCGATGCAACCACACATGGATGTTAATAAATGAGCTGATGTTTGTGAAGTTCTTAGGATAATTCCTGGCATTTTAGAAGCTCTATATAAGTAGTTAATAATAATGATAACACCAGTGATAATAATGACAGTGCACAAATAAAATAAGTTGGAAACACCAGTTATCACAAAAGTAAAAGTTTACTTATAAAAACATACACACAGAGAAAATTCCATCAACAGGAAGAAAATAACATAAATAACTTAAAAGGCTGAAGTTGCAGACTAAAGGACTCCATGAGAAGAGAAATTGCATATCTTCTTATTGCAAAAGAAAAGATTAGGCATATGAAAACAAATTTGAAACAATATAAAAATTTAACTAAATAACCACTATGTTGGGTCTATTATAGATGAGACAAACATGTTTTGGGCCCTATGTAGCATAAATTCTCAGCTATGAAATAAGTAAAATGAATAAAATAGTGATACATACACCAAAATGTATTCTAAATAAATAGGAGACGTTAATATGGTAAACAGTGACTGAGGAAGAGAGAGGATAGATTCAGTATTCTAGGTGACATTTTTTTAAGCAGAGGCCTGAATCACAGGAAGGGAAGAAGCCAGTCTTGGGAGAATGTGAGAGCAAGGATGCCAAAGGGCACATCAAGGGCAGAGAAAAAAATGATCTCTTGTTTTCAGAAAACTCAAAGGGCACTGTGGGGTGAAACCTTGGAGATTTAAACAGAGGAGTGACACATTTTTGTTATTTGCTCTTATAAAGAATAATCTGAGCCCTAGCCGGTTTGGCTCAGTGGATAGAGTGTCAGCCTGTGGATTGAAGGGTCCCAGGTTTGATTTCAGTCAAAGGCACATGCCTGGGTTGCTGGCTCGATCCCCAGTAGGGGGCATGCAGGAGGCAGCCAATCAATGATTCCCTCTCATCATTGACGTTTTTCTCTCTCTTCTCTCCCTTCCTCTCTCAAATCAATATAAATAGGGACTAGTATGGAAGCAGGGACACCACTTAAAGGGCAATATGTTATAGTTCATGATGGTTTCAACTGCAACAAAGTCAGCAGTTGTGGTTATGAGGGAAAAGGATTACATACTAGGAATATAGCTTTTTTGGAAATATACCTTTTGGCATTTGCTGGCAATCTTCATGCATGAGTAGAACCCCAACTTCCACTCTTTTCCAGAGTAGTTTTGGGGTCCTCTGCAAATAGACTTTAAAAGGCTATTTGAAAGTCAAACTAATATGTACATTGGAAAAGAAGCCAGATATGCATTTGAAAATAAGGGGAATCACAATATCACCTCAGAAGAACACAGAGAGTGACATTGAAGATTTGCAAAAGTATAGTGGTAGGATTCTAATTGAGTAAAATATCAAGTATGTATATAATACATTGTGTGGAAGTAAATCCATCAAGCTTCATTAACATAAATGTTCATTTAAAAATAGCAGTCATGAAGAGGCTCCACAGAAACATTCTAACTTGGGGTAGGAGGGTAGAATGATTTAAGGAGGTTTAACAGGCCAAGTGAGTTGCAATTTGGCTGGTTTCAGAAAGAGTGTATCACAGGTGTTTGTGAACAGGAAGGAGTCATTTGTGAAGATTCATTATGCAATATGCATCTTGTGAAGAAGAGGGAGGGTTAACAGTGAGGAGCTGAGGTCATGTACTAGAGGATAGAGGAAGAATAGTAGCCAGGACAAAAGCACATGAAGCACTGTAGAAAATTCTTCATCTCCAACATCTCTCCCATTGTTTTAATTGTTAGAATACCTTACATGGTTCTGCTGGATCTGGAGTGGTTGGCTTTGTAGTAAGTGTACATGGAGAGAAGTGGCTATGAGGGTTAGGAAGGCAAGAGCTCAACAATGATGCCTTGCTTTTGTTGGCCATTCATTGATTCTATTCTGACCTCTTATCCCAAAGAAGTATTAATGAAAAATTCTCTTAGACAAAAAGAGTGTTTGATCTGCAGCCCTGCTCCCCACCCACTGAGCCTCCTATCACATAGGCACACATGGCTTAGGGACGGGTACTGCTTTCTGATAAGGTTACTTTATTGAGGCAACAGAGTGGATCACGTTCCTGGGACTGTGGACCCAGAGTCACCATTGAATATGCTAATCATTCCAGACCCCCTGTCAATCATTCAAGGAGAAAGTGTGATCCTTAAGTAAAAAAATCAGAACTCACAAGATAAGATGACACCTATCACCACCCAGTGAGTAAATTCTTTGAGGGGACTGGGCCTATAGCCTCAGAGAGCATGTCAGAATATCATGTATTAGTTAGCTTAAATATGGGCACATATATTCCTCGTTATCCCTTGGGCTTAGGAAGAACATTTTGGTTTTGTGGCATGATTGTTGTTGTCATCATTGTTGTTGAAGTGTTTCAAACTGTTTTCCTCTGTAGCAGGGGTCCTCAAACTACAGCCCGCGGGCCACATGCAAATGCAAATATTGTATTTGTTCCCGTTTTGTTTTCTTACTTCAAAATAAGATATGTGCAGTGTGCATAGGAATTTGTTCATAGCTTTTTTTTAAACTATAGTCCGGCCCTCCAACGGTCTGAGGGACAGTGAACTGGCCCCCTGTTTAAAAAGTTTGAGGACCCCTGCTCTGTAGTATAGGTAGAGATGGCATCTCTAAAGACAAAGTATTATAGGGGGGCAGTTCTTTCTCAAGGACAAAGAGGTTCCCAGGAAATAAGAGTTAGGGTGTCTCCATGTAAAAAATTCCCCCCATGGAGAGAAATTGATTGATTTCAGGAATGGAAAAAAAAGGAAACTTCCTGAGACAGAAAGCAGATCCTAAATAATAGTTCTGAAGAAAACCAGCAGAAAGATGAAGGAATGGCCAGAGTAATCTTGGTGATTCTATTACTCTTAAGATCTGCAAGTTGGGTTTTTTATTTTTGCTCCAGTACACAATGATGGAACAGTAAAGAGACGCCTCCCAACTGCACTTACTTAGGGTGTCCTTTTCTACAAACAGGCAACACTACACCTCTGCAATGTCCTGTTTCTGAAGACACTTAACAATGTTAAGTTACAGGTTTCTGGTGATCAGTCCACCTCTCATATATCATAGATGCAACTGCCAAGACCCAGAGCACAGCCATGTTCTACCATTCCATTAGCAGGTCTGCACCCACAACCTGCCACATCCTCTCCCGAGCTGTCAGTTATGACAGCCCTCAGAATTGGAAATGTCAGCATCTCTGATATGGAGAAGACCATACCATTACTAACACTTTATTTCTCCTAGAAATCCTTTAAGGCTGATAAGTACAGAGACTGTAGGCTCAGTCCTGAAAGGGAAATTGCTCCCCAATGAGGGCAAAGGACTCTTCTGTGCCTCAGTGCCCCCACAGACGCATTCACACTTTGATTTAGGGACATGCTTTTCTACTGGTGGA
Organism: Myotis lucifugus; assembly: GCF_000147115.1. NCBI lineage: Eukaryota > Metazoa > Chordata > Mammalia > Chiroptera > Vespertilionidae > Myotis > Myotis lucifugus. The sequence goes on along the minus strand of NW_005871325.1, from coordinate 938,189 downwards.
CATGCTTTGCCAGTCTTTTTCCTCTCAGAAACTATCTGAGGCTTGTGTCAATTCATCACGTTAAATGAGGCTTAGGAACCAAAAAAAAAAAAAAAGACCACATAGGCTTTATTTTCAGTCTACTTTCAGTAATGTGTAAAAAGGAATGATCTATTGTACAGTTTCCTGGCCTAAAGAGCTATTATCATTGTCCATTTAGTTCTTTCCATAGTGTATAGAACTATCTACCTGCCCTTGTACAATTTTAAACTGTAACAACTTAGTTTTAAAGTACAATAGAAACCATCTGACAATGGCACTTGAGATAGTTTTATAAAAGTTTGGAATCTGTATTATATAATTGTCCAATGCATTTTCTGATTTGAGATCCTGAGACAATGGAAAAATGGATAGAGCTATGGAAACTCTAAGTGGTGTGCTGTGGAAGACAAAATTGAATTTCGTATCGTCTGGGGAAGAAAATTCAATGTACCGGACATATGCAGATTGCACTGTATTAACATCTTAAGTATTTCAAGTGTTAATGTTGAAGTTGGGAAAAAAAGTAGAGAAACCTCAAATGTCCTTCTGTTGTTCTCATGAGTCAAAAAAGGGTAGCTCTATTTTAACCTGCCTAAGCTACATGCATGTCCATTTTATAAAATTGAGAAAAACTGTTTACATTCTTCACATTAGTATTTATAGACTCCTCACCAGCTCCCTTTTTTTGTTGCCTTTTGTGTTTTCTTTCTTGGATTTAAGCATTTTTTATGGCCCCATGATTGGCCCCCAGAGAGCCTTCAGTCAGCGTCATCATTACTGTGTACCATTTGCTCAAATACATCCTGAGATTCTATCAAGGTATTTTTCTGAAACTGTTCACTTGAGAGTTATATCTACTCCCAGGATAGGAAACGGAAAGAAACTCACATTAGGGCAAGTAGTTACAGTTCTTATCCTGTTGAGCAATATTCTTTATGATCGTGATTTAATTACATTGATGTATTGATTTTTGCTGCAGTTCAGTTTGAAAGTGTTGGGGATGAGTCATAACCACAAAGGGACTATATGTCAGGACTGACTAAAAGAAACTCCAACTTATGCTTGATAAGAAAAAAACAAAGGCAAAGGCGAAGGAAAACCCGAGGAAAGGGTAACTGAGGATGGTGGCAAGGACTTTTTCACATTGGTTCCTTCTCGGAAGGGATAGCCGATGATAGCTGTGGATGTCAGGAGTTCACATGGGGTCACTTGTTAGGCAGGTTTCAGAGACTCAGCTTGGAGGTATTGACTTTGTACGAGATGTGTGTGTGGTGGGGAAGCAGCACTCAAGTTGATCGTAACATAGATAATAAAGGGACCACACTTTCACATTGACCTCATTTGGAGGTGGCCTGGGAAGACACTGCATGCCACCTGTAGGTATGATCCCTCGGTTTGCTAGTGGGACCTGTGATTAGCCTCTAAACCTATGTAGGCAAAAGGAAGGATTAAATAGAACATTCTATTAAAAGAAAAATGGAGCACAGTGTATGGAATGCGGTAGATACTCCACAAAATGTTAGTTCTATTTCCTCTAGCACTGTTACCAAACACATATCCTCAAGTGTAACTTCAGAGGACTTTTTGGTTTGGTTTGTTTATTTTATTTTATTTTGTAAAACAGGAATTGTATAAATTAATAGAATGAATCAGGACATGGGAGTGATATGATCCCAAGAAAGACTGGCTTGAGCTCTGCTGGATGTGCTGGGGTAGTACCTCAATTTGGTAGCATCATTTTAGTATCCCAGATGCTTATTGTATCCTTCCATGGGTGACGAGGCTTGAAACATGTGACTGTGTCATGCTAAATAAAATATCCAGAAAACTGAGTAAACAAAAAATTGCTAAATCACCAGAACTATAATGAGAAATAAAACATTTACACAGGTACACTAACATATGTGCAATCAACAAACTATATATATATATATATATATATATATATATATATATATATATATTGCATGGGAATCAAAAAAATGAACAGAAATAAAAATCCCACACAATCAGGACTGAGAGTAATAATTTACTTCTAGAAATCACAGTTAGAGAGATCATAAATATTTGAAGCCTATTTGATTGAGCTTCATAACTTGGTGGTTGCTCAGGGAGCCTGGAATCAGAATGAGGGAAATTAGGTTAATTAAAATTTTACTGGCTTTGAAATAAGACATTTGAGAAATCCATCTCAGAACACTCTTATTTTGCATAAATACTCAAAATAAGCCTCCAATACCTTGTCCTATGGCTCTGGATCCTTTTCCCTTGACCAGAATGAACAATTGCCTCCTACACAGCATATTTGCCAAACTCAATATGTGCTCTTGATTGCTTTCTGGATACAGTAAAATACAGAAAAGTTCCTGCAAAGCTGTTGGAGGGGTTCTCTAAGTAAAAGATTGTATCAGGCATGAATCTTAGACCAATATTCAATTACACAAAAAACATAAGTTTGTTTTCTATAACTGCACTTAATTTTATTTTTTAGGGAAGAGACCATTTGTTTTAGGGTAGCATTTAGGGATTAGTGCACCTTTGTAACTCTTATTTTTCCCTGTTAATTTTTTAATGATATATGCTTTTTGAACAAAATTTTGCTTTACCATATACCATCATGAGGAGTTGCTTTCTCCCTACACTTATTCAATGAAGTATTCTCACTCTATAGTTTTCCCTCTGAAATATTCTTTCTCTGTTTTGGTAAAGCTGAAATATAACATTTTACAAGACACTAAGCATCAGCATACCAGTTGGCATGGCTTTCATTAGCAGGACACTGGGAATCTCATGATTAGTGTTATTTCTTCTTTAATTATATTATATATATATTTTAAGTTTGGCTGTACTGAGGTACCATTTGCTAGTGGGAAGTACCATTGACTAATAAAATTGTAAGATACTTAAAATGTATATTGTGGTGATTTGACAACTGTAATAATAAAAGCAAGATATGCTAATTAGACCGGACATCCTTCCGGATGACCTTCTGGATGAAGCTGGGGCTGTGAGGGAAGCCTGGGTCCCAGGTGCCTGCTGGTAGCCGAAGGAAAGCCCAGGTCCTGAGTGCCGGCAGCCAAAGGGAAGCCGGTGCTGGCAGCTGGGGGAAAGATGGCCTACTCTTGCACGAATTTCATGCATCGGGCCTCTAGTATGTAGATATTGTAAAAATTCCTCTCATCTAGTTAATTAACACATCCATCACTTCACTTTTTGTTGTTTGTGTGAAAATATTTTTCTACTCTCTTAACACGTTTTAACTGTACAGTACAGTATTACCAACTATACTCACCATGATTTACGTTAGCTTCTCAGACCTTATTTACCTTGTAGCTGCTATTCCCATGCCTTAGCTTCTGGCAACCACTTTCCTTTTCTACACTGTTTCTGTGCAGTTGATGTGTTTCCCAACCAAAGTCAGATTTCCTTCTTTTTTATGGCTGAATAACATTTCATTATATTTGTACCACATCTCTATTCATTCATCCATTGATGAACACTTAGGTTATTTCCATATCTTGACTATTATGAATGATGCTGCAGTAAACACAGGGTACAGCTATCTCTTTGATATCCTGGTTTCATTTTCTTTGAATAAATACTGTGAAGTGGGATTGCCGGATGATATGGTAATTCTAGTTTTAGTTTTTCTGAGGAACCTCCATGCTGTTTTTAGAGTGGCTGCACCAATTTACATTCCCACCAACAGTGCACACAAAGGTTCCCTTTTCTCCACATTCTTGCCAACACATGTTTATTGATTGATTGGTAATGGCCATTCTGACAGGTGTGAGGTGATATCTCATTGTGGTTTGATTTGCATTTCCCTGAGGATTAGTAATGTTGACCACCTTTTCATTATTCTATTTATTTAATGATTATTCAACAAAGATTTGACAAGATTTGACTTAACTCCATGAGCTTTCTAAGCCATGTTCATCTAAACCAATAAAATTGGTCAGTTATCCATTTTGTTTATTTGTTGGTTGGTTGGTGTGGGGATAATATAGAATTCTTATATGGAGAAAAACTTAAGCTTCTTGATCTGCATTTAGTCAGGAACAATGAAGAAAGCATTGCAGGGCTTATCATGTAAAATGGACCAGAGATATCAAGTCAACTTTTAGCAAAGTAGCAATGTTCACATGATCTTTTATAACATGGCCTGACCTAAGTGTAAAATTCCCACATCCAAGCATATAGCCTCTCTTCTGCTTCATACTTACCTAAGACTCTTCATGATGAGCTAACTATGATCTGAATTTGGCAGCATATTGCTGGTTATACAATTCATTAGTCACTTCAATTTTATATTAGAACAATTCATAACATAGTTTTATACAATAAAATACAAGCTGGGCAGTTTTCATATGGAAAAATAATACAATAATTAATAAATAATAATACAAAAATAAACTCTGCATCGCATATTTACAGCGGGAAACCTGCTTTTCCCTACCTTGTATATACATCCCACTCAATATATTATTATATCTGTTTAATTTTATACTTTTCTATCAAAATATAAGGTTATTTACATAGTCTACCTTTCTCCTTAACTAAAAATGGCCTCTTCCCCCATTGCTCTCTAGGCTCCTTATTCCACATTGTATGTTATTATTATTTAGAATTTTGAATATATCTTTTAGAATATGTTATTATTTTCAATAGTTTAAGTCTCTCTTGCTTTTATCATTGCAGTCCTTTTGCATTCACATTTTTTAATGTAAACTGAGATCACATTTTTTAATATAAACTGAGAAGACTTGGTGGATAGAAATATCAAATAATACTTTTTAAAGTAGTTTTACTATGGCATGTGTGTGCACTGCCATCATTGCATCTTTGTTTTTCAGAATATTTAGGAGACAAAATTGGCTCTTAAAAGTTTCTGTTTTTCCCTTTTGAGAAATTTGAAGAAGTGGCTATTGAAATATGTGATTGCAGTAGTCAAAGAATAAATCAGTTGATGTCTGTGGTACAATAAAAATTCAAACTCTCATGCTGACTAGATCATTCCATCAACATAAAGTCATAGAGAATAAATTTCCCTGAATTTACAGGGGTGTATTATTATCATCAACTACATTGATGCCCCAGATCTAGATTTATTGGTATCTTTACCATGTTTTGATAGATTCCTGATTCAGCATGAACATGTAAAACATTCATTTTATTCCTTCTTGTTTTGTGCTTAGGAAGACTTGCTATAAAATTATTGGTTCATGTTTTCAAGTTATCAATAAGAATGACAGAATCTGGGAAGAGGAAAGATTAGGAGATATTAGGTTGGCTATAGACTAGAAAACACAGGAGAAAAGACTAATGATTAGAAGCAATCACAGAGGCAAATTAAAGTTGGCAAAGAAAAAAGGTGCTGTACCAAGAATGAATGTAAGAATGGCTTAGCAATCTCCAAATATTTTTATCACACACAGTAGTAAAATTTTTAAACATTTCCCCAGATATTTATCTCTCAAAAACTATATTTGTACAGCATTCTACAAATATATTATATATATATATATTATATATATATATAATATATATATATAATATATATATATTATATATATATATTATATATATATATATAATATATATATATATATAATATACTCTGTCAAGCATTACTAGTCCCCACCAATACTCAGCTTTCATTTATTTTGGGGGACATATGAGTAACTATAGGTACTGAAGCAGTAAAAAGTCCTGCAGAATTCCCCTGCCACCCCCGTTACAGGCCTCTGCAGTAGAGGAATGGTGCATCAGGATAGTGAAGACTGCCATCCTGGGTCTCTGAGCAACTGTGGAACAAAGGCCTCAGCCAACCCATTCTAAACTCAGAGCATGAGAGATAAGGACAAGTTATGGTGTTAATCCACTGATACTTGGGAGTTGTTTGTTGCCACATCATGATTTAAATGATCGGTGCAGTTGACAATTCATGTACTGCATAACCTTTGCCTTCCCAAACTTAGCTACAGCTGTCTCTCCAGTGCCCCGAGGATACCAAAATGTGTGAAGCTCAAGTCTCTCGTGTAAAATGGCAGAGAACAACACATACAGTCAGCCATCCACATCAGCAGGTTCCCAAACCTGAGTTGAAAATACTGTTTTTGATCCACAGTTGATTGAATCTGCAGTTCGAAAATATATTCATTTTTAAAAATCCATGTATAAGTGGACCTGGGTTGTTCAAACCTGTGTTGTTGAAGGGTCAACTGCATTTTATTTCTGTACCCGTTACATAATTCTGAACATTCCCTGGGATACATTATCTCTCCTTTGGAAACCAGTACTGTAGAAATCACTTGATATCACCAGGGTAGATAGCCATGCAAGGGCAACTGTAAAACAGCTTCTTTAGTCTTCTAATTGTTAAAGAATAAATGTAGGTCACATTAAATAATGCTGAAGAGTTTGTACTTTATCACTAGGTAAAGTGTGGGCACCTGCCTCACATATTGGAAGTTTTAGTATTCTCAGTACAAGCAGATATTATGCATGCTTTGGCTATAAAAAGAAAAAAAAATGTTTAATAAACAAAAAATATAGCAAAAAATGAATACCATAAAGATGATTCTTACATAAAACTTACAAAGAAGTGATGACCATGTAAATACAATCAGATTCATTGTTACTAACCCATATCACTCTTCCAAATAATATAAATATGATATTTTTCTATTGTTTTGTATGGAATCAATAAAGGAATATTCTATTGGAGCCAGTTTTATCTACCACTGACTACTAATTTTTAGATGAATACAGCATCAACATAGTTCATGCTACCTTGTTGAAATTTTCTCTAGCAACTAACTACCTTATAAATTGGAGAGGAGGCAGTGTATTTGTCATGCTAATTTTGGTTGCATAGGGTAGAAAGCAGAATCAAATTAGCTAAAACAAACAAACCAACAAAAGAAGTGTATTGGCCCATATAACTGCAAAGTCCAAGGAGTAGAACTTGCTCCAGGTATGACTGAGCCCAGGAGAGCAAACAATATCATCAGTGATCTCTTTCCTTTCCTCCATTTATTGCTCTATTTTCTCTCTGATGATTTCATTCTCAAGCAAACTTACTCTAAGTGCCAGAATAGCTGTGCCAGGTTGTTCAGGCTTCCATTACCTTCAACTCCTGAGGTTTGAGTAGCAAGAGATGTCTTTCATGTTGCACCCACCAAATATATTCAGTTATTACCTTCAACTCCTGAGGTGTGAGTAGTAAGAGATGTCTTTCAAGTTGCACCCACCAAATATATTCAGTTTGGCCACACCGGATCCCATGAACCAGAAGCACTAACAAATGATTAATTTCCCTGCAGAAGGAGGAATACTTCCAAAAGCAAAAGACATGAATAATCTAGACACGGATAAAATCTGCCATGTGCAGGAGGAACTCTGATCTAGGTTTTGCAGCCCGTGTGTACATCATAACTCCAGAATGAATTTACCCACTATTTTTTTTCTGGTTGAAGACTATGCAAATCTCCTCAGGTGCAAAATCTCTTGCAGTTCAATCAATTTATTAATTGATACCAGATGAGAGAATAATCGGATTTAGCTTGACAAAGAACAGATTATTAAATGTACACTAAAGTTCAAGTCAACCAATGAAAATTCAAGTCAATAACCATAAAGGACTTCATGGAACATGCAGCACTGCTTAAATGCAAAGGACCAGAGTCCCATGAAACATCATTGACAACCCAAGTCCTAGGTGAGAGCTCCAATCAATGCCTTGACTTTAGCCCAATGTAACCCAGAGAGGAGCATGCAGTCCTCTTGTGCTGGGCTTCTAACCTACAGACCTGAGAAAATAAACCGGCGTTGTTTAAAAACAAGCATTCCAAATATAACTCAATCAGTCCTATCTCTGGATGGCAAAGCAAATGATAAGCTTCAAAGTTACAATGTGCATTCAGGGTCATGGAGTCCACCCTTTATTAGAATTAGCCAAGAATCGAGAGTTTAGAGGTTCAGAAAGGGAATGATTTGTTTGCAGCTCTTTGAAACCTCTAACAGAGTGTGGTGAGTAGGGCACAGCAAAGCAAATTCCTTTTTTTCCCAGGTATTCATTAACGTTTCCTATTCTTTCAGTAGTCTCTTTTATCATTAAAAGTGGTGAGTGTCTGGTAAATTAATGAAGCTACCACAATGCACTAAGACTATGTCATTAAAAGAAGTCAGCTTTCAGCTTAAAAGAAAAGGCATTACATTTCATTTCCTTTTTGATTGCCTCTTACATGTTATTCGGAGCCTCTATCTTCCTGGACTCCTTAATAAAAACTTCAAATCATGCGGCAAGACTTTTGACATAACAGAATTTTCCCTGACAGCCTTTCAGCAGCTGGCGACTTTTGTCTCAGGAGGGGCTCTCTCACCCTGCTTTGGGTTATTAAAGATAATTAAAGTGATGACCCTTGTTTGCCTTACTGCCACTCAAGGTCTCTGGAAGGGCCATCTATTTCTTCTAGTTCTTCTGTTCCTTTTCTGTGGGATTGGCAGACATTAAAAAAGAAATGCTACCCCACTGAGCCTCTAAGTTGAAAGCAAAATCTCTCTGGAAATTCTTTCTAATACCGAGAAGGTAATTTCTCAATTTACTCTTAAGGAAACATTATTCCCCCAATTAGGTCACAGCTTGGAACTTTTCTAAATATACACAATTTTTGCAAGTTCCTTAATGCAGACCCTCTCACCAATTTCTAACTGGAAGTGTATCATATTTTACAAAATAATTTTAAACTATAGTTTAAAGACTTTCCCGGAGTATCCACATTTTGATGCAAGGTAAAGAATTATTTTCAGAGGAAAGGTCTAAGAGGAACTGTGTCCAGTTATGGGATTTTGAAAGACCCAATTGCACACAATTTCTTCTAAATTTAAAGTACCATTGACCCGTGAAAATGTGGAGATTGGGAACGTGGACCCCCTGTGCAATCAAAAATCCATGTGTAATTTTTGACCCCTCCAAATTAAATTGTCCCTTGGTGTCTATAGGGGATTGGTTCCAGGATCCCCTGCAGATACCAAACTCTGCAGATGCTCAAGCCCCCTATATATAAAGGCATTGTTCAATGCATGCAGTCAGCCCTCCACACCCGTGGACTCCCAACCACAGATCAAAAACAGTACAGGTACTTACAAAAAAAATCCACAGATAATTGGACCTGTGTAGTTGAAACATGTGCTGTTCAAGGTCAAATATACTTTACATTGAATGTCTACAATGTTATAATATTGAACCTATTATCCTCTGACTTTCTCCAAAATCCAGAAATAAATTCTTAAATTGCTTTTAAACATATTTCTTATGTTGTCAAACCTCCATTTCACTATCTACTTATGCAAATTGAAATATGTTATACCCATTTCTGACTTTTAGTCATGTTAACTTGCCAGTGAGTAAGTAGTATAGTTAGGAATGGTTTGAGCTGGAAGTGACAGCAAATCAAATTAACACCATTCTATATAATGAAAACCTAATATGCTAAGTTTCCGGTCCTCTGGTCAGCCATTCAACCAATCAAAGCGTAATATGCTAATCATATGCTAAGGCCACTTAACCACTCGCTATGACATGCACTGACCACCAGGGGGGCAGACAGTCAACCGGTCAACCAGTTGCTATGAGTCAGTCACTATGATGCACACTGACCACCAGGGGCAGATGCTCAATGCGGCAGATGCCCCCTGGTGGTCAGTTCACTCCCACAGAGGGAGTGCAGCTCAGCCAGAAGCTGGGCTCACAGAAGCGGGCCTAAGTCATCAATCGGATATCCCCCAAGGGCTCCTGGACTGTGAGAGGGCACAGGTTGGACTGAGGGACACCCCCCCTCCAGTGCACAAATTTTGTGCACCAGGCCTCTAGTCTCAAATAAATAGGAGTTTACCCTCCTATGTAAAGAATTTGGAGAGCAGTTTTGTGCTGATCTAGTGGCTCCATAGTAGACTCGATCTCTCAGGCTTCTGCTGTTTTTCTGATCTATCAACTCTAACACGTAGGTCCTTGGCCTCAGGTTGCAAGAAGCCTTCTCCAAATCCAGCATCACATCCCATTTTATGTCAGGAAAAGGAAGGTGGCACCAAGGGCTTTCTGGCTGAGTATGTTTCATCCAGAAGATTCCCCTTTACGTTTCATGGGCCAAACTTGTATCACATGGCTACTGTACATATAAGTCACCCCAGAAAGAGGATTAGGCAACAGTGTCTGCTACATGACTGTTGTTTAATTTCTTTGAGATAAACATGTAAAAGCCACCTGATACTCCATTGTTCCTTAATTCTACAAGAAAGAATTCTACAGAGTGTTTTATACTGAAACATTTCTGAATCTGAGAAACAACTTTTAGTCGCTATGTACTAGTATCAAATATACTATATACTTAAAAATCAGCTGTTATTAAACCAGCAATGTGTCTTCAATCTGAGAAAATATGTCATGTATGAGCCACGATGTGTTAATTATCAGATGATCCCTTTGTGTTCGGTCTGTTTTCCAAAATGAGATTGTTAACATTTTAACAAGGTAAATTTCATTAAAACTAAATAATTCATACTTGTTTAACTAACCATGTGGTGAATCTTAATTCAGATAATGATCACAAACAGCAGGTGTCTACTAGTCACACTGGGATTCACCCTGCTTGTTTTCAAATGGGTGTTTGTTCCATTTTTGATACTTTTCATCTTTAAAAGCATACAAAGAAATAGGTGCATATCATCTGAGAGCATGACTTCCTTGTGGCTTCACTGCCACTGTTTTGATTGGATTTTGTCTATCACCTAGGTCATTATAAAGGCAGATACATTTTAATATTTTATGCTCAACTCTTCTTTCATTTTGCTGAAATTATTTTTGGCACTGGATTATGTGGATATCATTGGAAACAATTTTCAAATTATTTCCATTCCAGTTTTTGTATGATTCTGAAGAATGCAATATAAACCCAAAGATCAAACTAAGAAATTCTACTGTTCAGTAATGTACAGGTTAGAGTCCAGAAAAAGGGTTAGGAATTTAAGGCCAATTCTCCTGTTCCGTTCTAACTATATGATTATCTTGCATATTTAGGTTTATTAAAACATTCCTGAATTGTACAGTGACTTTTCTATACTGGCAGAAAGGAGTGGTTTTCTCACTGTAATGTTATGCTGGAATTAATGAACTGCTTAAAAATTTTTTGAGGGTAACTGTACTATTGCATAAAGAACATAATATTTATAGTCAGAATGACACTGTTATAACAATCTAGTTATTATTAACAGGAAAGGAGTAAAGGGAAGACTAGATAATATAGGCTTTGCCAAAAAACTGCACTTAATACTCTCCAAGTCTATTATTTGCTGATTGATGGGGTGTGGGATGGTCAAATGCAGTCCAGATGCAGGCCCAGTAAGGGCTGAGTGACTTGGGAAGGTGCCTACCTGTGTGTCAGTCACACCTGGGAACAAATTAATAGCTAGGATGGGCGTGGCCACTGCAAGCATGGGAAATCTGAATGTTTAAACTTCTGAACAAAGGAAGTCCTTGCTCTTGGTCTTTGCTCTCTCATGCACTGTGCCAGGCTCCAATCTCCTGTTACATTGATTGCCCTCCCCGGTGCCCACATGATCATGGCCATGTGGGACTCCACATAATGGACTAATGGACTTAGCTTAGCTTGAATGTTGAACCACACCTGGCTGCAACACAGACTATAAGCTCTGGACATTGGCCTTGCTTTTGACCCTACTGAAACCCCCGCTGCACCACTTTCAGGACTGGGTGAAGAGGCCTAGGACTTTGCAATCCCCAAAATGTAACTCCACACAAATAAAGCCTTTTACCACATCTCCTTCTTCCCTGAGGGCTTCTGAAAATGCTTATTTCAGCAGTACCCCAAGAACCTCACACCCACTGGTGCCTGGGATATCTGGCCCATTAGCTCCTTTGGCCACAAGCGGACTTAACTCTAAGTATTTAATTTGAAGGGTGACCTAGAGTAAATTATTTAACTGCCAGAGCCTCAATTGTATCTGCATTTTGGATCTAAGAGAAATTGTTTTTAAAATGCTTTTCTGCTTGTGGCCATTAGCTGTAGCTATACAAATAAGATTTTTTAAAAAATGAATAAATCATTTCATTCAATTTACAAGTTTATGCTGTTTTTGCAAATCTCTTTAAACACTGGCCTTCACAATTTACAATTTACCCTGGTGTTGGATTTCCCTTTCATCTCAGACTTTCATGTTCTCCCTGGATTTCCCCCAAACCTCTCTGTGTCTGCCCATTGCCTCTTGATCCCCACATCCTGCAGCATCTGGAATAGGTCACGTTTTATCACTCACCCTGCCTTCCCCTGCTGGTCCCAAACTCCTTCATAACCAATGGCACCCACTGGAGGCAAAGACCGTTGGAAAATTGTAAAGAATTATGCAAATTTACACTTTTATTATCATCCTTGAAATGCAGGTAATGGAGTTCAAATTTTTCTCTCCTTTCCTTTTAATTTAAATCAAAGAAAGAAACTGCTTGCTTGAAAGTAAGATCTTTATGTGGTTAAAATACATTTTCGATTTTGCATCACTGGGATTTTTAGAGTAAAGTTATATTAATGTTAGAAATGTTCTAGGAATTTATATTACTTTGATGATTTCCTACTCAGTTTTTTGTTATTGTTTTTTTTACCTTTTTTGTATTCAAATTAAACAATGAGTGAATCAATGGAGGCTGATAGCCGACTTTCTTTTTAAGGTCAAATAATTAGAGGAAATGTGGCTAATGGCAGATCATAACAATATTCATGAACAATGTAGTAGAATAGGACCTAGGATTAATGACATAAGAAAATAATAACTCACCAAGCACAATTGTTTTGTTAGCAAATATGTTTCTATTAAAAAGCAAAGAAGTCTCCTCCAAGAAACTTTAATTTCAGTTTTTTTAAGACCAATCAAGTTAAGGAAACTCAGACTCCTCAACTTTCCCTATTTTTATATTTACCCTCTGCTCAATGTCTATGGTAAAATTCATATGTTTCATCACTGTACATAGAAGCCTATAGGCTCTTTCATAATAAATATTTTAAAATTATACTTCTACTGTATTTGCAGATAGTCCTAATATTAAATCTCTATATTTAAAATAGGTTTGGATTTTCAAAGCCCAGCTGGCTCTGCTTTGGCAGATTGGATGCAGAAGGAGTTGATGCCCTGAGGTGAATGGAGATTTCTGTCAATGGTGCCTCTAGTTGCTATTCCAAACTATGAATTTTTGAGTGAGGAATATTGGAGAGATAACTTCCTACCATCTGAGTTTTTCTTTTAGGGCAGAAACTATGATTTTTCAGAGTTACATCTATTTCCCACACATAACCAGTATGTGTTGCCTAAAACAAGGCCAATAAATGTTGAATAGAGAATGAATGAACACTATCACTTTTTTAATGTAACAAGATCAACAATGATTATATTTATTCACTGAGTATGAATATTTCATAGCATTTACTATGGTGGCAAGCACTTGTAATTGAGCGAAACAGCATCAGATAACTACATTAATCATCTCATTGTAAATTGTGCCCCCAAAGAAATTGAAGGCCAGTGGTAAAGAACAAACCTATTTTGTTAACTGTGGATAAGAACTCTTAAATATCAGGATGTAACCATTGCAGACTTAATTCTCAAATTTTCATGAACATTTTAAACATTTATTCCAAATAAAATGTAATTTAAAACTATAAATTGATAGTACCTCCATTATCCTTTATCATTTATTGGTGCTTTGTGCCCAGTCACTCCCTCTGGCATTCATTAAGATCTGAGGTTAAACACTAGGAATCTTTTCTATTGGCATCAATACATGGTTTTCTATACTATCTGAATTACGTACTCTAATTATAGTTACCTAAAGAAAGTATACTATCACTCTTCATTATCTAAATTCCAGAGAAGGGAATGATTGTCTGAACTGAGGTCAGGTCCCTCCACCTGCCAAACATGAACCAAGAAACTATGTTCAGGTTCTGAAAGTAAACATTTGAATTTTCTATTGGTCATCAAAGGTTTGCTGCTCACTTCAGGAGGCATTACTCTATAACTTTGAAGCACTAGGGTAAAACTCTCCACTACACAGTTACTGGTTTAAAAAGTGCCTCCTGCATTTCATTAGCTAACATACCAAGGTAGAGTTTATCTCTCTTAATAATCTTGTTCCAAGAACATGTCTTCTAAAAGAGTTCCTTTTTTCATAACTATCTTCTCTTTTCATAAATCTTTCTATAAGAATCATATAGATTGTAGCAATATCCCATTTGTTTCCCTGCCAATTTTAATTTCTTTTAAAATTTCATATATTTGAGAGAAATTAAACAACCCACATTGGTTTTTCAGAGCCGTTTTTTGTTCTTTTGGAAAATATACAAAGCTAAACACAAATTAGTTTGAATGAATGTATAGCTTGTTGTCTTAGTATGTTTGAGCTGCTATAACAAAATACCATACATTGGGTAGCTTATACACAACATAAATTTATTTCTCATAGTTCTCAAGGCTGGAAATAGAGTGTCATGGTTGACTGTGGGCTGTCTTCCCAGTTGCAGAGGTCTCATGATATCCTCACATGGTAGAAGAGGCTAAGGAGCCCTGTAGGCATCTCTTATGAAAGCACTAACCCCATCCAGGGCTCCACCCTTCACGACCTAACCAACTCTCAAATGCACCTCACCTCCTAACACCATCACATGGGGCATTTGGAATGCAACATGTGCATTTGGCAGGGAATAGGGTGAGGGGGACAAACATTTCAGACCATAGCACTTAAAGGTTCCAGGGATGCCCAGACTTCAGCAATACTCCACCCAGAGACTATCAGCACATTTTCTCCATTTCTCACTGTTGCTTCTCTCTGGGAATCTATGGTGTTCTATGCTCCTCAGTCTGCAAGCCATACATGGTTTTCTACAGTACCTGAGTTTGTGTTTTATAGTTATACTCACCTGAAGAAAGCATAATCTCACTCTCCATTATCTAAAATCCAGAGAAGGGAATGATTGTCTGAACTGAGGTCGGGTCCTTCCACCTGCCAATCATGGCCTAAGCAACTGTGTTCAGGTTCTGAAAGTAAACATCTGAGTGTAGTTCAAGATGAGTGGGATCAGAAGAAATGCCCAAAAGAATGGGTGATAAGGGAAGAAAGTTACCATAATAAGTGGAATAAGGGACAAGCAGTCTGATAGGAATCTAGACTGTGGTCCTGTTAGTACAGTTTTCATATACTATCATGTTGCTATTAGCTTAAATAACTTCCAAGAGTCACATCTTCAGCAAGAACCTCTCATTCTTTTTCTATTTATAAAAGTTTCAAAGATGTTTTGAGCCTACAAATACAGTTTAATTTTTTAGTGTCTTAAAAATTGGGACATGGTTGAATAAAACAATTGGTAGGTGGGAAATGGAAGGTGTGATTTTAGGCACAACTAATTGCTTATAAGGAATATTAAAATTATAGCAAGAGATTTATACTGAAGAATGTCTCAAGAGTGTTTTCTAGTAATTAATCTTTATAATATTATTATCCACATCAAATGGATGACAATACTGAGGGCAGAAAGCTTTAACTTTTCAGTGATCATGTGTTTAATGAATAGTAGAGCTTTGAGGTAAACCCAAAGTGTTTGTTTCCATAGCCTGTGCCTTTAACCTTTATGATATTCATAAACCTATATAATAAAAGCCTAAGTGACCATTATGGCAGAACAAGAATGACCAGTTACTATGATGCTCACTGACCACCAGGGGGCAGATTCTCAACACAGGGGAGCAGGCCTAAGCTGGCAGTCAGACATCCCCCAAGGGGTCCTGGACTATGAGAGGGCACAGGCTGGGCTGAGGGACTCCCCCTCCCCCAGGGCATGAATTTCATGCACCAGACCTCTAGTATGGAAATAACAAGCTAGTAGGGACATATAGGCATACCTCAGAGATATTGTGGGTTCAGTTCCAAACCGTAGCAATAAAGCAAATATCACAATAAGTGAATCACTTGTATATTTTGTATATTTCCAGTGCACATAAAAGTTATGTTTACACTATACTGTAGTCTACTAAGTATGCAGTAGCATTATGTCTAAAAAAAACACCAATGGACATACCTTAATTAAAATTACTTTATTGTTTAAAATGCTAGCTATCATCTGAGGCTTCAGAAAGTCATATTATTTTTGCTGCTGGAGGGTCTTACCTTCAATTTGTAAAAAATGCAATATCTAAAAATTGCAAAATGCAAAGTGCCTGTAGTCCATAGACTTGCTTCATATTTTTCTTAGGCTGCATGTTGGCTTGTTCAAATTATCTGGTTTGCATTAGTATCTCATCCTATTTTATCTTTTGCCTGCATTTTTCTGCTTACTCATACTTTATTCTGTCTTACAAGTTAAATTTGTGCTTGACTCGTCATAAAACTGGCAATCCTTTATTTCTCAAGGAATCTTTTGAGCATCCGTTTCCAAACCTAATCTACCTTTTCTATTGGTTGTCCCAGGTTATAAGACAGGAGTTTTAGAATATGAGTGGCACTGCTCTTGAGTAATTTAGGGGCTGGAATGTAAGTCAAAGGTGCCTGAATAACCTTTGGAAGTTCATTCTTGGACTCAGTACCTGCTTCTTATCCAATCCACTCAGGACTGCGTCACATGGGACTAACTGTAGCCACCTTGATTCAGCCTTCGGCACAAAGTCTTAGTGGGTATTAAATATATGTCTCAATGTCTCATAATATTATCATCATTCATTTTACCTTATTCTACTTTAAAAAAAGAACAAGAAGAGAACCCCTAAGGATATTATTAGAGCTGAAGGAGTCAACTTGGGGAGGTAAAATTCACATTCATGTGCAATGTCATGAGAGATATTTCTTTATACTATTAGAATGTCCACTGTCTTATATAAGCCTACATTACATAAGCTCTAAAAAAATGCTTGTTTTGCTTCTTACGTATGCTCCCTATACAATGACATACTTCCCTTTCATTTACCCCTTTATGAATAAAATTGGGAGAAGAGAAATTATACATCCAAATTATTGTTGACACTAATCCTATTTCCAGCTTTAGCCAAGACATTCAGCATATTCTCCCCGTACATCAAGCTGATTCTGATCAGGATCATCTTCTGCTTTTTTTTCTTTTTTTTTTTTTTGGTCTCTTCTGCACTTCTGAGAAAACTATTTTATTTTCTTCTTCTTAGAGAAAACATAGGACATTTTTATTTTTTATTTTCTCAGCCTCCATTCTTCCTCCAACATCTTCTATCCAGTGGTATAACCTCTTTGCTCACCTTCATCTACTTATTTTTCTTCTCAGTGGAAGAGGTATGATGCCATCTGTCCAAGGCAAATCCTTCCTATTATTTAGGATCTATCTCTTCATTCTTTTATGGCAATTATGCCAACATTTGCCTTCTCTTTTGAATATTTATCCTCTCTCTTCCCATTGGTTCATTCTTTCAAGCATATTAATATGCTCAACACTATCATCTTAAAAGAAAACAATAAGAGCCAAAATTTGTCTCTCTTGGACCACAATTATATATTATTTTTTCCCTTCAAAAGATTTATCTATCTACTATTGTCTGGTGACTTACATTAGGTATAGAATAAACTTGAACCACATTGCTATGCATTCATCTATTCAATCAACAACTACTTATTGAGTGTCTATTGCTTACCAGTAACTGATCTGCTGTTTGAGGTATAGCAGCAAATAGGACAGATATGGTCCTTGGACTCATAGGACCTAATATCAGGGAAGGAGACATGGTATTTCATGAAATGGGCCGTACTTGTCTACTGAACGCATATCTATATGTCTATATATTTCTCCATCATGCTATCATTTATATTAATCTATCTACCGTTAGCTATTGCTTATACTCTAATTGAAACCCATGCTTCAAATACAACTAAGCTCTTGCAGGTCCATGAATATACTTTAGAAAGTCTTATTAATTCCTTTGCTTTAGTGCATTTTATGCTTCCTCTAATTTTTTTCTTTGTATCTTTCAAAACTCAGTCTTTCCAGTCTGGATTATATATCTATCCTCTGTGCTTCCAGATCACTCTTTCTCCCCAAATTATCAAAGCATCTCACACTAGGTTGTGTTTATTATTGCTTTATTTTTCCAGCCCCTCCCCCTACCATAGGAGCATCTTGGGTTCATGTCTTTCAGGTACATCCTTTCTCTGCTCATCACCTACAATCCCAATTACCTCCAGAAAGTGACACTTGTCTTTCCTAGACTTCAGCAATCTTCAGGTAGATGTGAGGTTAAATTAACACTAGTAACTGAAAACTCTACTTATTCTTGTCAGGATCTCAATGACTTGAACTTATCCTGTAATGCTTCTGGGAGTCCCCAAAGAATGTCTCCTATGGGGTCATCTGTATGCCTGATAATACTGGAATTTGCTATTAGTTTAGATGAGCAACTGCTGAGCACTAAGTGGAGGCCAGGCATCCTCATTAACCACTGAGCTCCTGGTCTCTGTGGCTCTTTTCTGATCACTGAGAATCACCATGAAAATCCACATGATACAACAACCTTAATGCCCCACCCCCCATCCTGCCATATTTTATTGTCTGGAGACACAGGATTTCAGACAATTTCTCAGTGTCAAATACCAGGCTACATAATAATAGCTTTTACAGATTCCTCTTCATCTCTGTATTCTCGGACCTCAGACCAATCCATGCTGCATTGTTCTACACTGTCCCCATTCTGGTCTCTGTCACCAGGTGTCCACATCCAAAAATCTTCCCTTTCACCTTCTACCAAAATAAGTACATTTTCATGCAAACCAACTACTTGAAGATCTGTTTATCAGTTCACCAGCCAATCCCAGGCAAGTTTAACTTTCAATTTGTATTGGAAGTAGTACACTTGGTAGGCATAACTTCCGGAAATATATTGATCCGATAAATGACAGAATTAATGAAAGAGTGATTAAATGCACTGTAGTATCTCACTACTTTCATTTTTTCTATGACTGTCTATCTTCTCATCCACCGTTTGAAATGCAAGAATATTAAGCTAGAGGCTATATGAGCAAGTGAGCATTTGGATTGCAGGAAATACATGTGAAAACAGAGCATTGAAAACACTATATTTTAATGTTATATGAGAAAAAAATGTCTACAGCCATTACCATTCATCAGCAACAGCATAACTAAGCAATAAAATCCTCTAACTTAAGCCAAGTATGTGCCTTGATTTCTTTTTCCTATATCTAAACAGCCAAATGATTCTGAAGGAAATGCCTTAGCAAAGCATTACTTTTCTGTAGTAGAAAACATAAAACCTTGCCTTCAGAGTCAATCATGCTGAACTTAGCCTGGTGAAGGAGGGACTCTGTTGGTAGGTAAGGGGAAGAAGAGTTTGGGAAGGCTCATAAAAGAAAGAAAACTATGAGAGGGCTAATGGTTGCCATCAGAATATAATTTGTGTGAGAAGAGCCAGATAACATATTAACCTTCTCTATAGACTCATAAGCCATGGTTTTGACCATATGGAAGCTCACATTCACACTGAGTGAATGTAAATAAAGGTTTTCAACTCCAGAGCTATCAAAGCCATTTATGTTTCTGGCTCAGCAAGCCTTTCAATTCTTTCCTAGACATAGTTAGCATAAAAAGGCATCCCACTGTTTTCACTACATTTGGATGAAAAAAATAGTTTATGCCCTAATCCTTATTTGTTTTCTCCTAATAGGTTTTTGAAAGAGAAAACATATATCTTATGCTTTACATTGCTACTTCATGACTGAAATATAAGAAAGACTCACCAATTAATAACCATTATACCAAGAAGAATGAAATGTGACATTTTCCCTGTCTCAACATTATCAGTGTTCCCAAAGAAATAAAAATTTACAGTGAATTACCTCTGTGAGGACCTAGGAATTCAGCTTGTGATGGTTATGGCATTTATGCCTTGGGTATTGAGAGGCAGCCTTAGATATTTTGGAAATCAACAGGCTACCGGTTCAAGAGTGAATGACTGCGGTGGGTTAATGCTCTACCTGCCTTCTGAAATTTTGGCTTCACATTGAGAATGAGCCAATACTTGCAATCTTTCTGAGTTAGCTGGTAATAAAACGTCTTCATGCTGTGTGTACTCTATATAGGAAATTGTGATTGCCACCAGGCAGGTAAGTTTCTGGGTGTTTGTACTTAAATTGATCAAAAATTAAGAACCATCTATTATTTCCAGGAGAAAAACCTTAGCAAAAGATTTAAAATATTCAGAAGCAAAATTTGGGGATGGATACGCAACCACATCTTGGTGTTCTGTAAAAAATTAAGGATAATTGCTAATGTCATGAAGAATTCCTGGGGTTGCAGAATCAAGTGTTCCTTTTTTTTTACTTATTAATATGTATGGTATTAATGAACACCCAGGGGAAAGGACCAAGTTGCTGACTCAATGGGAAGGTTTCCACTGAGAGCAAGAACTATCTACACATGCACACATGTTCACACGTGCACACAAAAACACACACAATACAATGGGCATATTGATACCTTTTGGTGCCATAAAAATGTATGAGATCGGATAATGGTGTGTGTGAGTAGAAAAACAATCTTATCTGAGCCTGAGGTCTATGGAGAAGGCAAAAACAGCAAGGACACCTGAAAAGAGAGATTACAGTAGAGGTAAGAAAAGAAGATAATCCTCATACATGGCATGAATGAACAATAATGCAAAATAGGGAGGGGCGGGACAGGAAGTTACCTTTTTTGCAAAAATTTCTTATGACTTACTTTATGTCTTAAGAATTCATATATTGTTTCTAAATTATTTCATAATTATTTAATTAGCTTCAAAACAAGCAAGAAATAAATGAGAGAGAGATACTGATTTAATGCATTGCTTCCTATAAACTTGGCCAGTTATTTTGGCATCATAAAGACACCTCAGGGTCTTTTTTAAAGGACTCTGCCAAAAATGTCCAATAATAAATCTTCATGTTTGTTTAATGTTTTCTGCTTAGAAGAGTAACCACAATTAACTCCTCACATTCACCTCATGATCATCTTTTGATTGTGAGTGGAGGTCTGATTATCTCCTTTTATTTTTGAGATATGAAAACAGATGCAGTGATGTTAAAAAGAATGCCCAGAATCATAAGAAATATTAGTGATAAAAAGAATATGGCAGCGCCTTAGTGTCCTCAACATCATTGTTAAGACTTTATGAAAACAGCTTCCCTCTACTCCCAGATTTTCCCCTTCAAAACCATAAGGAATTAGGCTAGAGCAGTGGTTGGCAAACAGCGGCTCGCAAGCCACATGTGGCTCTTTGACCCCTTGAGTGTGGCTCTTCTACAAAATACCACGTGCGGGTGCGCACATTGTTTGCAGGTAGTTTTTATCTCGCGCTAGCGCAGAAGTCGGTTTTTGGCCTGGGTGAGTCTATTTTGAAGAAGTACTGTTGATATTTGGCTCTGTTGACTAATGAGTTTGACGTTACCCGCATTCTACAAAAAACGTATTAATACGTGTCCCGCGCTCTACTACACTGGTAGAACGTATAAATACATAAAACGTATAAATACGTTTCCCGCATACAGTGCGCTTGAAACTTCGTGGCCCATGCACAGAAGTTGGTTTTCAGCCTGGGTGAGTCTCTTTGGAAGAAGTACTGTTGATATTTGGCTCTGTTGACTAATGAGTTTGCCGACCACTGAGATAGACAAAACAAGTATACAAGACGAGTGTGGATGGGAGAGTTGGAAGGGGTTGACCTCAGCGAATGTACCTCAAGACGTACTTGAGGACGTTTTTAGCAAAGGCCAGCTTAGGAGTACCCTAATTAAGTTAATAACAATGTACCTACCTATATAGTTTAAGTTTAAAAAATTTGCCTCCCAAAAGAAATTTCAATCGTTGTACTGTTGATATTTGGCTCTGTTGACTAATGAGTTTGCCGACCACTGGGCTAGAAAAATGCACTTTAGAAATTCCTATTAGATTTTGTCCTCAGAACCCTAGTCAGCCACTTAAGCTGCCTTCTCCCTGCCTACCAGTAATGCAGGTGTTAGCAGCAAAGTGGTCTGTTTCTCAGGAAATCACTATGCAGAACAAAGACTCAGAAAAAACGAATTCTGAGTTCCTCTAGCCTGTGAAGTTCCTTTTTTTATTAAATATTTTTATTGATTTTAGAGAGGACAGGAGAAAGAGAGAGAAATAGAAACATCACTGATGAGAGCAAATCATTGATCTGATTGGTGCCTCCTGCACTGGGGATCAAGCCTTCAACCCAGGCATGTGCCCTGACTAGGAATTGAACCATGACTCTTGGTTCATAGGTCGAAGCTCAACCACTGAACCACACTGTCCAGGACTTTTTTTTTTTTAATAAATGGGTCCAACAGTGTTCTGGAACCTGCTGGAAGATAGGGCCAATTGTGCACATCTCCTCCCATCTCCACCTTCAATGATGTGATGTTGGTAGTTTGAAAGTCCCCATGGTGGGAGTATTTATAACACAGTAAGCACCCAATGCCATCAATTAGGGCTTTGTTTGTTTGTTTTTGCTAAATATTTATCAGCATACCAGTGTACATGGCTCATGTGATATCTGTATACAATTAGCCACTCTCCAAAGTGCCACTTAATTTATCAATTTTGAATGCCAGGAAAGGTAGAAAATACAGAAATAAAAAAAAATATTTTAAAAACATATGCCAAGATGATTATTGTTGTGCATAACTACTTCTGCATGCCCACCATGTTTCCTTAAATTCAAAAAGGGCATAAGGGAAAGATTAAAAAATGTACAATTTTAGAACTCTTGTAATACATTGTTGTATACACTCTACAAATAATTTTGGAAAATTAAATTTCTCACATTGTTATACCAGAATATTCATTGGACTTCATTCTCTCAAATGTAACTAAATTTCCTTCCAAATGCTAGCACCATTTACTGAAAAATCTATCATTTGCACTCATTGGAAATTTCGCTTTTATTGGAAAGTAGAGTCTAGACATCTCCCTAGATCATTCTCTGGACTTTCTCTTCATTTTCATTATGTGAGTATGTGTATCACAATGGTAATCCCATCCTGTTTTATCTATTACAAGCTGGTAGGCATAGTGAGGGTATAGTTAATATTATGAAATATTTCATATGTCATAATAATAACAGAATCACTAGATGTTTTAAATTTCTAGTGTTTTCAAGATAAATGTTATAGCTCAAAAACATTTTTAGTAAGTTTTAGGAGTAACAATCACAAAATATGATTAAAATCTGTTAAATTGTTGTTAATACTATGGTAAGTCAGAATAAAAAACAAATATACCAAATGTGTTAATAATCATATGACTCTGCAATAGAAACTGTGCATTTATCTGAACAGATAAAAGAAAACTTTTTCTAAGGAATTGGAAATTATTTTCCACACTTACTGTGTTCTTAGCAGGGCTACATTATTTAAAAAAAAAAAAAAAGATGGAGAGTACATTTTCCTCCATTTTGAAAATGTAAAAGTGACAAGCAATGCCAGTTGCATTCTTTTTCTGAATGGGTTTTTCATTGATTATTTAAGAAAAGCTGAAAAGTAACTTTCCATCACATTTAGCCTGTGACACATAATTTCAACAGTAGAATTAGTAACAGAATGAGTGACAAGTGATGGGGAAGGATTGACAGATGCTAATAATTGTATGTACTACCTGGGTTATTCTGTCCAGATTTCATTTTGGCATCTCTTATACATTAAGCTTACTTATCCATCTTGTAGGAGGATGGAAAATTGATTGCATAAATGGGTTGTTCAGTCATATTAGCACTGATAGAATAGAAATAAGCATTGCCATTAAAGTATATATTAGCGCTCATCCTAAGGGATATGGTCTGCAATACCCTTTGCCTCGCAGGAATGGCTGTACTTTCTTGGGCAGAGTGTTCCATATATTTCTGAAGAGCTCTTTCCATCGGAAAATTTTACACAGTGGGAAAGGCAAATAGCATGTCTACCTTCAGGAGATATGCATGTTAAATACGATACATCCTTTTTGTATTATGCACTAGAAAACGAAAACTTTTGAGAACATATTCCTTTCTAAAGAATATGTTTTAAGTCCACAAACACTCAGCAATTTAGACTAATTGAAAGGAGGAACAACTGGTAATCCCCTATTTTATAAACAGGAAAAATGTGCACAAATGGGATGCTTTGTAATTACTACTTTTAAAATATTTAATCACTTCATCTATAATTTTAAAATCATAGAAATCACATCCTAATTCAATACCACTAACTCTTTCCAACCCTTTTTTTGTAGCTATCAGAGTTTCATTCCAATTGTCATCAAATATACCAGTTATATGCAATAAAATTAGTCTATATCTCACCAGATAGATTCCCCATCTATCCAAAGGGATCAAAACTTGTTTTTGTTGTATTAGAATCCTAGAAAGCATTCCCATTTTGATCTGGTCAAAATTGGACAAGCATAAAACATTGGTAGACAAAAGTCTTTACACAATACTCTAGCCTATTTTTAAAAATATATATTTTTATTGATTTTAGAGAAGAAGGGAGAGGGAGAGAGAGATAGAAACATCAATGAGAGTGAAACATTGATTGGTTGCCTCCTGCATGCCCCCAACTGGGGATCGAGCCCACAACCCAGGCATGTGCCCTGACCTAGAATCAAACTGGGGACCTCTTGGTGCTCTGGTCAAAGCTCAACTTCTGAGCCACACTGGCCGGGCACTCTAGCCTATCTTTTAAAGAGAATGCAGGAAAAGGAAACACAGAAGTTAGTGACATCATCAGTCTTACTTATGGATGTGCCTAGACTACCGTATGGCACACAGAAGGAGATTTCAAAAGTGTGCAGTAAGTAAAGGAATTACCCACAATGTATACAAGGAGGAGAACGATAGGTGACTTCAATGTGCTCTTAATTAGGAGCTGGCTTCTACCAGGAGGAGGAAGAGATTGTCTCCCTGCTGAGAGGCTCCGGATGGGTGTTAGTCACAGGACATTCCCCTTTGCGTTCTCTCATCTCTTCACTCAGTCCTCTCTCATCTAATGAGACCATCTGACCAGCATTTTGGGGGAGTACTATCGGGTCCCTCTTTTTCACTGAAACACATTCTTCTGGGAAACATCAGTTGAGAATGTTGGGGTTTTTACTAAACTGGCTGACTTCTAGGAAAAGTGCTAGAATAACAACCAGATCCTGTGCTGCCTTTTAAATGGAGGCCACAAAAGAGGAATGACAGTGTCCCCACAGAAATAGGCTTTTGTTCCCTGGAGGCCAATAAAACAGCATTGTTTGTGGGATGAGGTATAGTACCATCACCATGATTACCAGTCCTCATTTTGTAGGAAAGTAAATAACCATTAAAACGTGTCTATTACAGTTCCTTATTGATCTTTCTATTTCATCTATGTATTTCCGGAAGAAAGGGATGGGGTGTTTTCTGCTCTTGTGCACCAAGGGACCTTTGGAAAAAAAAAATCCACAGATGAATGATTGGATGTATTTGTAAATACATTTCATTACAGTCAATACAGTTAAACTCTGGCTCTGTTTTCTCAATTCCAATCTGATTCCTTATTTTCAGTTTCTGATCCAGCCTTCCACTGAGATTCATTCCTCAAACAAGGGGCCACACATATTTCTTCCTTGAGATCAGAACTCTACCCAAAACTGAGACTGGAGCTCTGCTACCCCTGCTACCCTTCTGTCTGCGAGGTACCTCTGAATCTCTCCCAGTTCCCGGGAGGCAGTAATTGGCCTTCCCCAGTGAAACTCACCTGATACATGGTGTGGGATTTAGCACCTGTTAACCATCTGCTTGCCTCTCACCAATTGCCTGTCACCGAGCTCTAGGGATCAGTGGTTGTCAAACTTCCCTGTGCTGTAAGCATTGCCTGGGGAGCTCATCAGAAATGCACATTCCAGGACTCCAACTCAAGACATTCTGATTAGGTAGGTTGGGCTGACAATGTGCATTCTTAAGGAACACACTGGCTGCTGCAGGTACAGATCATTCTCACAAAACTTTGAGAATGTTATTGTTGAGAGTTTGTTTCATCTGCCTTGGAAGACTGCTCCCCAGGGCTGCTGTTCTCAGCTCGAGCTGTAGCCCCACCACAGAGAGGAGCACTCTTATCTCCATTTCAAGAATCTCGGAATGTTTGGATCACCAAATTACCTACTGCCCCCACATGGTGCTTCCTCCTCTCCCAGTGTTTTCTGTTCTGTAAGCCCTGGAGATCTTTGAGCTTAGGGGTTGATTCTAAAGAGCAAATAAATCAATGATCTGGAGACTTAAGTGGGCCTCATTTACATCTCAATGGGAACTCCATCCTGTTATTGTCTCAAAGTCATTTCCCGAAACTGTGTAATTAATTATAACTCAACTTCTCGCAGTCTAACAATGACATTTTTGCATAATAAGGAAAATATATGGTTAAACACCTCTCAATGAAATCAGCATATTCAGTTGTAAAATAGAAATCTAATTACATTGCTGCAGCTCTAGGCTGGGAGGTTTGGCTTTATATAACTTTTGGCAGAACATATGTGAAGCTGGTGTGAAATTGCTTCAGGGTATTTTCCTTTTGTGAGAAATTACAGGTTTCATAATGCAAACCAATTATTTTCAGGAATTATCGAGCTAAGGATAATAGATATTCTATAACATTTATAATATGCAGGTGATATGCCACAAATATCGCTGAATTCATGTACCTTGTCATGAATCAATGATATAGCTGTAGAGTAAGGACCCACACCAATGTGCTTATTATTTTAACAGGAAAGGGACATTTGAGAATAAAAATGATCTTCTCACTATACAATACTATTAGTTGTCATGAATACCAGGAGAAGAAAGGACTTTCACAACTGAACAATGAAAAATTCATCACTTTTGTCTGTGAAGCAAATAGGCAGCCTGGTGTATTTGTTGAATGCATACATAGGCCTCTCAGAGATTTTAAATAGTCTGTCACTTTCACTTGTACACTTACTCACATGATCAAACTATGAGTCCTCATTGTTAGAGTTCATTTAGATATTATGGAAGGAAGACGTTACTGGGCACCAGGAGATTAAATTTAGAGGCCTGCTTTGAAACTACCCTGGTGAGTGACTGACCGTGGACAAATCACTTAACTCTTTGAATTTCAGTTTCCTTTCCCTAAAATGAGGGGGTGGGACAGTGTGCTTTCTAAAACTGTTTCTGATATGAAGTTACATGACAGTTATCAAAGTTCAGCAAAATAAAGGTATTCTGAAGAAGACACAGACCAAGAGAGAAATCATCAATTTCTTATCTTTAAAAAAATGAAAATGGAGATAATCTCAACTCTTTGATTGTTGTGAGGTTTGATGAAGAAAACACAGCTAAAAACAAGTGGCAAAATGGTCCATAATATAGTTTGAGAATGCAGTTAGTACTCAAACATCATTACCGATATCATCATCATTTTTATCATCATTCTGTATGATTATATGTGTTGTTTTCATTTTGTTGTCAAGGCATTTTGTTTGTTAGAAAATTTGGTTGCTGTTTGGAAAATGCAAAGTCTTGTTATCAGTTTTTAGCTCTATGGATATCTACCTGAATGGCTTACACTTTTTCTATAATTACAGCTGAACTTGCAACTTTTCTAGAGCTGTGTTTGTGCAGGAACTCTCAGACATATGCTTCTGGATTGAGGCAAATATTAAAACCACTACTTTACCATATCTGGCATCAGGTGAAAACAGGAATAACAGAAAATGAAAACTGATGAGTTATATAGAAAAGTTGCCAGAATTTCTTCAATGTAAAATAAAACTCAATTTGCAGAATGGCGCTACCCCTTCAGCACCCTGCACCACCCTCACAATAGACTGCACCACCCTCACAATAGACTGATGATCCGTTTGGTGGACTGCTAACATAAGGCAGGGGATCTGAGAGGACCAAAAGTTGCTCCTAAACAGGTTTCTAAATTCTGGAATTCAGATTCCTTCAACTTTAAAAAGTGAAGTAGATAATAGCAAATCCTTAGATGTACTATATGGAGGAGAGGAAAGCCCTGTGGGAGGGTAATAAGGGCAGCAGTCTCTTTACTTTGCAATTAGCAAAGACTACATGACTGCAAGGTAATTGGCAGTTCCCCCTCTCCCCCCAGCCACTGGCAGGAGGAGCTAGGTTTTGATTTACTGCATTGACAACAAAACTCTGGTTTGCAAGATCCTTATAAAGTAGCCACAAATCCATGAGTAGGGATCTACATTAAATACTTTGTTGAGCAGAAACCTTTGAACTCTCAAAGCCTGGGAAGGTGTCTGGACTGAGAGGGGTATTTTCACAGGTTGTAAGAAACATCTAGTAGGAAGTTAAAAGGTGTCATGTGTACATAATTCATAGTTTTCTCTTTGCCCCCCCCCACCCCCAAGCCCCACCGTACAAATTACTCCACTCCTCTTCTGCCCAACCCAAGAAAGAAGAGTTAGCTAAGGCAACATGAGCTATGGATAAAATTAAAGTTATCAAGGGAGACTAGGATGACTGTGAAAGCATAAATATTTCTTAAAGTTTAACCTGAAGAATACATATATTTCAGATACTTAAATCAAGTGAGAGAAGACAGATAGATGATAGATAAACAGATGTAAACGGGAGGAGAATCAAAATGACTGATAGATTGGATTTTTGTGCTTTATCAACCTTTAGGGTTGCATTTTACCAACACTATGTATTATTAGATATTAGATTCATTGCCAGATTTTATTTTTCTTGTTAAAAATGTTCCTAATGCTGTTTTAACTTATAGACATTTGATTACCATGAGTGACTTAAGCAGTTTTTGCATATGCCCTGTGAGCTACATCATTTTTTCTTTTGTAAGGTTTGCATAAATGAATACCAGCATGTGTGCCAAAATGTTAATGTCAGATGGATGGTGTAGTTGACTTTTGATTTTCTTTCTTTTGCTTACTTACATCTTGAATCTTTTAATCATCCCTATTGCCTTTTTAATCAAATAAGTAGATGACAAAATCATGCCAGTGTTCAGTCAAAATTCATTTATCTTCATACTCGTTAAAATCTATAATGCCTCTGGTATTGAAATAGTTGCTGGAAAGAGTTACAAATAAGACATGGGGTCTATTCACTTAAAGTCCGATATTTGGCGAGATATAATGAGGGTTATGATATCAATAATGTTTACAAAGTGTTATTAAAAAAAAACCGTGGGAAAACCTGCTTCTCAAATGAAATAAATGTAATGTGTAAGATTACTGAAGAAAAAAATATATTCTAATAAGAATCCTCATGTGCAGAGACAAATTTTTGTGAGGACAACCAGATTGACGAATTACAAATTATTTTGTGTGGTGAAACATAGGCTAAGTGATGGAAAGATAATTTGATAAGATTAAAAAAAGGTATGTAGCATGTCAAAAAAGGCCCATGCCCACTTTCCAAAATATTAAGGAGATTAAAATGTGTTCTATAGACATTGAGGAGCTGCTGAATGGCCTCATGTTGGAAGTGACATGATCAAAATTGCCACATTGAAAGAATAAGCCAATTGTAGAATGGTTCAGTAGATGGAAATGTATATGATATTAGAATCTGATTTGATAGAGACTAAAAAGGAACAGATCAGATATATTTAGGAGATAAAATCTGGAAAACATTCTGACTAATTAAATTTAGAGTATTATAGGGAGGAAAGTAACTGAATAACTTCCTTGTTGCTAATTTGATTAACTAAGTAAATGGTTGTGCCTCTCCTGAGAATGATAAAATGGAGAGGACCCAGTTTTGAGAGGAGAGATATATATTATGCAAAACAGGAGCAGATATCTAAAAGACAGTAAAGGTGGATTAGGAGAGTCACAGATGATATGTTTTAGAAATAGAGATTTGGGAACCAATTAATTCATTTAAAAAGTAATTTATTTAATAAATAGGTGGGCCGATGATCATAAAAGCCAAAAATGTAGATGCTGTTACTACAGAAAATATCTTAGGGCAAAAATTGAAAGGCTCAGTAGGTCTTATAGGGAAATATTTAAGGATCCAGAGGAAAAAAGAAGCCGAGGAAGGCAACCTGTAAATTAGTCAAAGAGAAGGAAGGGAAACCAGGAGAGGTTATTATTCAAACCTTCAAAGAGGATTCATCAACAATCATCAGTATCAAACACTAAAAAAAATGTTGTATGAGAATTTTAAAAAGTGCACAGCAAATGATACTTAGATTGCCCTTGAAGTCACAACACTACCATTTTCTGTAGAGTTAATTTGATGGAACCAGATTCTAGTAGAATGGACAATGACAAAAACAGTTTCAAAAGTGGAAACAGAATTGAGGGGTTGTCTTGTTGCATGTGTTTGCAACAAGCTAATTGCTTGCTTCTTTGCTTTTCAGATATGAAAGAAGCTTATGCATGTTTAAAAGCTTCTAAATATGATGCAATGATTTTTTTTTCTTTTATTACCAAGTGAAGTATAAATCTGAGGGCAGCATCTATAGTAAAAACACACAACAGATACAAGGATACATACACTCAGGTAATACTCCCAATCCAACCCCTTCTGTCTCCTTTCTAGTCTTTCTCCAGTCCAAACCCCAGTTCTCCTCTACTTCCTCCTTCTTCTAATTCACCTGCTGCTTCCTCTTCCTTCTTTCTCCTCCTCACCCTTTCTTCTCCTCTTTCTTCTTCCTTATTGTTTTCAATTCAATTTTATGTTACAAAGTTCAAAATATTTATTGCCACTGGTTATAAAATCTGTCAAGAGATCTTGGATTTGGAATGATCACCTCTGCCTTAGAACCCCTTGCCAATCCTAGTATAGATTTCACCTTTCCTGAAACTGTGGCCACCCACATAGCCATGACAATTTGAAGCCTACTCTTGTCCCAGGTGTAGCTGCCAGGAAACTAATTTGTAATTTGATTTTGAAGCCAGGCTGTGTATATATATAGACTTCAACTTGTACAAAAGCAATGTTAGATTCTCTGTTTCAACTTTATTTTTTTAAAAATATTTTATTGATTTTTTACAGAGGAAGGAGAGGGACAGAGAGTTAGAAACATCGATGAGAGAGAAACATCAATCAGCTGCCTCCTGCACACCTCCCACTGGGGATGTGCCCGCAACCAAGGTACATGCCCCTGACCGGAATCGAACCCGGGACCCTTCATTCCGCAGGCCGATGCTCTATCCACTGAGCCAAACCAGTTAGGGCTGTTTCAACTTTATTGATGTACATATAGGGATGATAATTTGTACTTGAATTTGCATAGATAGTTTCTGTCCTAAATAAGCAAGAACATTTTGTGTAATGGTGATGACATTTTATCAAAATTTTTGCTTACATAAATTTATTTTCAAGTTCTATGTATTTTACAATTAAAGAATGTAATAATATTTTATTTTTAAAAATTAAAAAAAAATTAAGTAGTATGACTAAGCCTTATCAAATGTGACTTCAAATGCAAGAGACCCAACTCAGTTCTGAAAATTATTTTTGATTTGCAAATTGTGATAATTTTGGAGTTAAGTATGTAAATATGTATTTACTTCAGGTACTAAAATATGGAAACAGTTTACATAGCCCCAAGGTAAGTGATTAGAAATTAAATATATTGATATGATCATTTGATTTTTCCCTTTTTATCCTATTGATGTGGTGGATTACATTCATTGATTTTTGAATGGTGTACTAGGCTTGCATAGCTGAAATTAATCCCATTTGGTTATGGAGTGTAATTCTTTTCATCACATTTTAATTTGATTTGCTAATATTTTATTAAGGATTTTTGCATCTATATTCATGAGAGATATTGGTATGTAGTTTTCTTTTCCTTTTTAGTAATATCTTAATTCAGTTTTAGTGTTAGCATAATACTGCCCTCAGCAAATGAGTTAAGAATTGTTCCCTCTGTTGCTATTTTTCTGGAATAGGTTGTGAAGAATTTATAACATTTTATCCTTAAATGTTTGGTAGAATTCGCCAATGAAACTATCTGGGCCTAACACAAGGTCATTAAATTATTGGTTCTATTTCTAACTGAATATAATATGATTCAGATGATCTCTTTTCCCTCCTTTGAATTTGTTAATTTGTATCTCTTGAGAAATTGGTTCATTGTTTTCTAAATTATAAAATTTGTGGTCATAGAACTGTCTACCTTGCTACCACCTAGCAGGGTCCCCATGTGGGCCCCAGGAGGGATCATTGCACCCATGGCAAGGCCAAGTCGGCCTTGCCCACCAAGGCTGAGCTGTGACCCCACCCCTATGCCCCATGGCTGTCTGTGGACCTGGCTGGCATAGCCAGCTGCTGGCCAGCCAGCACCTTTATAAATAAAGCAGCACCCACAATTAAAAGAAAAAACACACCAAAAACATGTTCATAGTATTCCTCTATTATTCTTTGAATGACTGTGGGATAAGTCGTGAGTACTCATCTTTATTTCTTGGCATTGGTAATCTGTGTCTTTTCCTCTTTTTGTCTTGGTTAGCTTAGCTAGAGATTCATCAATTTTATGGATCTTCTGAAAGACCTAAATTTTGGTTTTAATGATTTTCTGTGTTGTTTTCCTGTTGCCAATGTCATGAATTTCTGTCCTAATTTGTATTATCTATTTTCTTCTGCTTAATTTAATCTTAAATTGCTCTTCTGTCACTACTTTCCTAGGTTGGAAACTTAGATTATTAATTTTAAATCTTTTTCTAATATATACATTACTCAAACCATTTTAATAGCATAATTGTATTTTAGTTTTTAATATATGAAACAATTTAAATATATGATATGTGATACAGATGCCTGTAAGATTATTGAGTTTCACTTAGACACAGGGAAAAAAATGTTAAATTCCAATAAACCTTGGAGGACAGTAAAGAAGGATCAGAGGAAAATTTTACTTGCACTGACTTTTGATATTATAGAGATACTCTGTATGTCAGACCTGAAATTTAACATAAACTTATTTCTTCCAAGTATTTCATATTATAGCCAAGAAAACAGATATTACAGAGCAACCAATAATTCCTAAATATCTAACTGGTTGGGTTGTCTACTGCTTAAAAAGGCACAACCCTCCCCCCACCTTTTCCTCCAAATAAAGTGAATTGCTATTTTGGTCACAGCATTCGGGTTGTTTAGCTTATGCAAGTTTCTTTTTAATTCCATATCAACTCTTACTACTTCCATAAAATTTTATCTGATATCCATTGACCAAAATGATTTCTGGTTTTTTTATGTTGGTTTTTTTTTTTTTTTTTTTTGTGTGTGTGTGTGTGTGTGTGTGTGTTTAAATCCTCACCTGAGGACACTTTTTCCATTGATTTTTAGAGAGAATGGAAGAGAGAGGGAAAGACAGAAAGAAACATCAGTGTGAGAGGAACACATGGACTCGTTGCTTTCTGCATGCGCCTCAATGACCAGGGCCTGGGCCGGGGAGGATCCTGCAACCTAGGTACATGCCCTTGACTGGAATCAAACCTGAGACCCTCAAGTCCACAGGCCAATGCTCTATCCACTGAGCCAAACCGACCAGGGCTAAAATTATTTTTCTTACCCAAATGCTTTAGCATTTATATTTGTAATATAATTTTTATTGTATTACACAATTTTAACAAAAACATAATTTGCAATGAATATGTAATAAAATATATTAGTTATTGAAGTATTAGAAAAATATATATTAACATATACTTTCAGAAATTTAAAATACTAAATATAACAATGAAAATTTTTAAATGATGTGATATTGGTAACATGCTCTGGCTAAAAGGGCTTCATTAAATATTCATTTCCATTAACCTATGTTACAAACCTCTAGTTTTTGTTGAATATTGACTTTGTCTACATTGTATCACTATTATAAACCACATGGTGTTGAACTTTACCAATATCCATGAGTATTTTCTTATTATATCTCCGAAATATGGAAAAGCTATATCAATCCTTATGTAAAATCTTAAGGCTTTAGAAACATAAAGCTAAATTTTCTCACCTCCTCATAAAAAATAAATAAATAATAAAAACAGTAGTATGACACTTTTACTACAAACAAAAAAGTGGTTATTTTATAGCTTAGTCAATAATCAAAACATACTTTCCAATATGATAGGAAAAAATGAATTTCATTCTTTTTTTATATATTTTTTATTGATTTTTTACAGAGAGGAAGGGAGAGGGATAGAGAGTTAGAAACATCGATGAGAGAGAAACATCGACCAGCTGCCTCCTACACATCTCCTACTGGGGATGTGCCCCCAACCGAACATACGTGCCCTTGACCAGAATCGAACCCGGGACCCTTCAGTCCGCAGGCCGACGCTCTATCCACTGAGCCAAACCGGTTTTGGCGAATTTCATTCTTTATTAATTTTAACTTAGACTATTTTTGAAGCAAAATATTTTTTCAAAGTTTTCTTGGCCATTGTGTTTATGTTTTGCCTGATCATGTATTTCTCATATTTATGAAAAATGGTTTT
>NW_005871325.1:899630-902734 GCF_000147115.1 Myotis lucifugus | reverse complement strand
TTTCAGGGTAAGTTTGCAGACAAAAAAGTGCAAACAAAAGGGAAAAGGGGAGCAAAAGGAAAGCATGCCAAAATGGCTGACCAGGAACCGAAAGAAGATCTACCGGCGGAAAACAGAGAAACTAAAAACGAGGAGAGTCCAACCTCAGATGAAGCAGGAGAAAAAGAAGCCAAGTCTGATTAATGTCATATTCCATGTCTTATCAGTGGTCCCTGTCTCCCTTCTTGTACATCCCAGAGGAATATTTTTATCAACTATTTTGTAAATGCAAGTTTTTCAGTAGCTCCAGAAACATTTTTAAGAAGGAGGGAATTCCACCTCACCCCATTGTTTTAAGTGTAAATGCTTTTTCTTAAGAGGTGAAATCATTTGCTGGCTGTTTATTTTTTGGTACAACCTGAAAATAGTGGGATATTGAATATGGGAGACTTTGATTATCTTGGGTGTCAGCTGAACATTCCATAGATGGGGGTAGTTTTTATATCCTACTAGAGACCCGGTGCACAAAAATGTGTGCATTCGGGGGGTCCCTTAGCCCGGCCTGTGCCCTCTCACAGTCTGGGACCCCTCGGGGGATGACCACCTGCTGGCTTAGGCCTCCTCCCCAGGGGATTGGGCCTAAGCTGCAGTTGGACATCCTTAGCGCTGCTGAGGAGGTGGGAGAGGCTCCCGTCACCACTGCTGTACTGGCAGCCATCAGCCTGGCTTGGGGTTGAGCAGAGCTCCCACTGTGGGAGTGCACTGACCACCAGGGGGCAGCTCCTGCATTGAGTGTCTGCCCCCTGGTGGTCAGTGTGTGTCATAGTGACCACTCATTCCCAGTGTCTGCTGTAGGGTCAATTTGCAAATTACCCTTTTATTATAATAGCACATTACCCTTTTATTATATAGCATACCCTTTTATTATATAGCATATTACCCTTTTATCATATTGCATATTATATAGAGGCCTGGTGCATGGGTGGGCTGAGGGCTGTTTTCAGGCTGGCCACACCCCCTTCAGGGTGGGGGTCCCTGCTGGGGTGCCTAGCCAGCCTGGGTGAGGGCCTGATGGCTGTTTTCAGGCTAGCCACAGCCCCTTCAAGGTGGCGGGTCCTGCTGGGGTGCCTGGCCAGCCTGTGTGAGTGGCTGATGGCTGTTTGCAGGCTGGCCAAGCCCCCCAGCGGGGACCCTCACCCCATGAGAGTGTGGCCATCCTGGGTGAGGGGCTGATGGCTGTTTGCAGGCTGGCCATGGCCCCCAGCCCCCCAAGCTCCAGTGGAGGCTGGCTGGAAGCAGGTATCTGGGATTTATTTATCTTCTATAATTGAAACTTTGTTGCCTTGAGCGGAGGCCACACCTGGCCAGGGCAGGCAGGAAGCTTGGCTTCCTCCATCGCCGGGGCAACCAAGCCTCCTGCTTGCTCCAGCTCCCTGACTGCCAGCCGCCATCTTGGTTGGGTTTATTTGCATATAGTCGCTCCGATTGGCTGGTAGGTGAGGCTTGGGGCATAGCGAAGGTGTGGTCAATTTGCATGTTTCTCTTTATTAGGTTAGATTTTAAGTTAATACATGCCTGGATTAAAAATGTGTATAGTACAAATCACTTCAGCTCACAACCAATGCTTCATATCCAGTCCCTTTCCCAAGAGGAAAAATACTCGTTAGTTGATTAGCATTGAACTAAATAGTTTAATTATACCTCTCTTCCTCTCTATATGATTTAATAATCTAGACCAGTGATGGCAAACCTATGACACGGGTGTCAGAGGTGACACACGAACTTATTTTTTTGGTTGATTTTTCTTTGTTAAATGGCATTTAAATATATAAAATAAATATCAAAAATATAAATCTTTGTTTTACTATGGTTGCAAATATCAAAAAATTTCTATATGTGACACGGCACCAGAGTTAAGTTAGGGTTTTTCAAAATGCTGACACGCCGAGCTCAAAAGGTTTGCCATCACTGATCTAGACAGTATATTGTTGTTATACAACCAACAAAATTTGAGAGATACAGGAGGGGAGGTAAAATGTAATACAATTACACAAAATGATGAGTTTACAAGCATTTATAACCACCATCACTTATTTATTCTGTAACAAATACTACTTTGTATGTATTATAATCTTAGTATGTATCTGATCTTGTATAAACTGTCTTGTACAAACCTGGGCCTTCATATATTTTATTTTATTTTTAAATCACAGACTAGTAATTTCTAGTGATGTCAAAATCATATTAAACCCCTCAGTTTTAAAATGTACCTTTCCTTACACAGAGTGTTTTCCACTCCAAGCCTCAGTTTAATCATGTGTAAAAGAAAGTTATAGTAGAGAATGCATAAGGCTATTGTAGGACTTAGGATCAACATATACATATTCATTTAGCATAGTATGGTTATCTCCAATATATATGAGTTACATCAAGTAGAAAAATCTCAGAAAACTAGAAATATTATACCCATAGATTAGACGGACTTCCTTGAGAAGATGAGTAACTGCAAAGAGGACCCAAGTTCAAATAGAGGCTATAATTATTTGTTTCTCAACTTTAAGATTTAACAAGAGTTTTGAGAATTAATGAATCAAGGTCAAAGTTTGCAAAAGGGAATTTAGAGAGAGCCTAAGGTAAAGAACACAAAAAAGAAAAAAGAAAATGCCTTGCAAATATTTGATCTGTAGAATTTGCTAGGATTCATGTGCTATGGAAAATAAATCCAGGATATTTATGGTTATGACATAAACTTGGTCCATTTCCCACAAAGTCTGTACTCACAGTTCTGTTACAAAAATTAATAAGTAAAAGTAACTTCATAATTATGATGCTAAAGTTTTGTCAGTTCTAATACATCTGCTAATTTATCAAAGATTTAAATGGCCTCAAGCAAAGTTTTAAAGTATGTTATTGAAGTAAAATTTGTTGAAAATCAGATACACAATAGGTTCATAATGAATTGCTCAGAGTATGAGAGCCAGAATAAACATTTGTCCTTATTTCATTATACATGCTTATTTTAGAAACTAGAGGCCCGGTGCATGAAATTCATGCAGGGGGGGTGGGGTCCCCTCAGCCCAGCCTGCACCCTCTCCAAATCCAGGACCCCTTGGGGGATGTCCGAC
>NW_005871325.1:868911-899424 GCF_000147115.1 Myotis lucifugus | reverse complement strand
CACCCCCAATTGCCCTCTCGCCAGCCTGGCCACCCCCAACTGTACCCCCCTCAGCCTGGTTGCCCCTAACTTCCCCCCCACAGGTCTGGTTGCCTCTTACTCCCCTCCCCCCTGCTGTCCTGGTCACCCCCAACTGCTCCCCTCTGCCGGCCTGGTTGCCCCTAACTGCCCACTCCACTGGCCTCGTCACCCCCAACTACCCCCCCCTGCTGGCCTGGTTATCCATTACAGCCCCCCTGCCAGCCTGGTCACCCCACGCAACCTGCTTGTTCAGTCGTTTGGTTGTCCCTCACTAACCCCCCTGCTGGCCTGGTGGTAGGCAGCCATCTTTGTGAGGTATGAGGGTTAATTTGCATATTACCTCTTTATTACATAGGATGAAGAAATTACATTCAGGAATCTGCAATGACCCTACTAATATAAAATTGTGTCTTAGAGTGTTGGGCCATTATACATTGCATTTCCTACAGGTCTCTGTTCAACTGCTTAATGGATGCTGTTTTTTCAAATATTGTGGCTAAAGGTAGAGTGAAGAAAAGATATTACAGTGATGATTTTTAGTGATGACAAGACAATCCTGGCCACTGGTGATAAAATAATCATGCCTCTTATGTAGAACGAGTTTAGAGTAGTATAAGAACTTGATAAAAACTTGCAGAAGATTCCCTAGCCAGTTTGGCTCAGTAGATAGAGAGTCAGCCTGTGAACTGAAGGGTCCCAGGTTCAATTCTTATCAAGGGCACATGCCTGGTTGTGGGCTTGATCCCCAATATGGGGCATGCAGGAAGCAGAAGATCGATGGTTCTCTCTCATTGATATTATTATCCCTCTCTCTCCATTCCTCTCTGAAATCAATTAAAAAAAACACTTAAAAAAAATAACTTGCAGAAGATAAGTAGCAAAATGCTTCACATTTAAAAAGATGGATGTCATTGGAAAATAAAATATTTCAAATCTATTGTGAACCATCATTTATTATTCTAAAACAACTCTCTTTATTGACATTTATAGGTTTTATCATTTCTTAACATAATAGCAATCTAGGGATTTTGATGTCTGTGTTAGTCATCATACTGGTGTCCAAGGAATGTGGGTACTACCCTTACCCTTCTATGCACACACATACTGGAAAATAAACGAATAGAATGGGCTTAAAAATGTTTTATTAGGGATAACTCACAGAGGATCAGCAGGCTGTACTCCTGTTATCCTGTGGAAAGGTGTGTCAGACCTGGAACATAGCAAACGTTAGGAAAGGGGTCTTACTCTTTTCTGCCCCAACTACCCACAACTCCTCACTCCTATGGTACTGCTTTATCTATTTATAGAGATATTAGGAGAGGGACTCAAAACATCTAGGTCACTAAGTAACAAGGAGATATTTCTCTATCAAATAGCATTGCTAGAAAAAAAAGGGAAGAGTCACAAGCCAGACTAGGGTTGCCTACATAGAAAGGTCACTTTTATCAACTGGAATATTGGTGATTTTCCATTCAATGAACTCAATCTTGCTGAGCCAGTGCACTACACAACTAACAAAGGTGGGAAAGGGATGTAGGCAAAAGAACAGTTTTCTCTTTCCTCACATACAGAATCCATTTCTGTTCATTACAAAAGGCATGGTTTTGTTATTTTGTTTGTTTTGTTCCTGACTTGAGAAACTAACCTTTTTTATTTTTGCACAGACGGGAAGAGCCTAATGTTGTTGTAAATTTTAGAGGAAAAAAAGTGTAAAGGTGTTGCATTTTCCTCTTTAAACAAGTCTTTTCTAGATTCTGGCTTCTTCCATTCCTTACATTTAATCAAAGATTTCTATATTGGAGGTAAATATCCTCAAATGTTTAATGTTTATTTCTTCATTGGCAGCAAATGTATAATGTGAGTGTGGCTTACATTATTTCTATACATACATAGAATCTACTACACTGTTCAAAAAATATAAGGTCAATTTAGTAAGAACAATTTCACACATTTAAAGTGCAAAGTACTTTTAGTATCCAAACTTAAAAATGTCAAGATTTTAAAGCAGTAATTCCAATTTGGATGTGAAAGCTGAAGCATTGTCCTCCAGTACCAAACTATTTGAAAATCTTTAATTATTTATCAATATGCCTTATAGAATAAATGTAATGGTAAAATAATAATTAATTGGAATTATTTCTATACATTTATAGAATCTACTACACTGTGTTTATTGGAACATTGATTCTTTCATTTCAGTAGAATGCAACCTAAGTTGGATAATTCACCAACTAAATGAGACTTAGATGAAACTAAAAATTGTTGATTTTAGTAGTAATGCAATAAGACTTAGAGGTGAATCATTTTAGGGGGATACAATGTCAGTTCCATATCCCTCAAAGTTTGCTAACATGGCTCATTGTTTCAAGCTATTATAGAATGAAGCGCTATTGTTAAAGTCTACACTGCAAAATATTAGGAAGCATTTTGATTCACTTTTATATGTTGGCATGGTTTTACACATGTTTTGGTATAGTCTTTTACTTTTCATCAATTCAAGGTTATTAATTCACAAAATGATTTCCAAACAAAAACAACTTCCTTATTGAGGGGTGATGGAGAGTTGGAGAGTCTTAAGGATGATTAATTTGACAAGATTTAAAAATAATAATTGCAATTGGTCTCTGAAATTTCCCATGGTAGGAAATTAAAATGTCATTTAAAATAGAAGAGATCAAGAAAATCTATAAGATTTCATAAATTTTAACTAGCAGAGGCAAAAAGTAGAAGTTTATATAATATTAATCTTTCAAATCAGGTGACAGAATTTCACTGAACATTTGACTATATATCAACCCATTCTTTATTTTATTTTCTGAATTGCCCTGAAATTCTTATAAAGCATATACTATTTAATTTTATAAATATTTGATAATGTTTTGTGACGATGATCAAGACACAGGACGAATGCATCAACAAAATTACTTATGAATGCTTCATTTCATTACTTCACCATTACCCCCCACCCCCAACTTCTTTTCCACACTCTGGCATAGAACAATGAGGATGGTCAACACCTAGTTCCTGATGACTACTCAATTATACACCTCTCTCAGAAGAAAATATATAATTAGATGCTGAAAGGCCACTTAAGGTAGCCATTCCTTGATAAAGTTTTTCTCATTGGCAAAGACAAAGGTCTGAAATTATAATGATTTTTAAGAATGTTGGCAAGCTACATATTTGTATAATTCCACTTCAAATAAATCCTATTGTAGCAGTTGGGGATTTCAAGACACAGAAAATGATTGTGTGGATAAATCTTTTATGTTTGGGCAGCATCTCCTCTCACTGCCCAAAGATTTCCAATTATATTAAATAAACATTCACATATGCCACCTGAAAATTAATACCACTGTCTATTATTTTATTTTAGCAGAAAAGTCAGTATTTTATATCAACCAATAAAATAAATGTTTTATATCCTATTATAATAAATACAAATGAAATTATGTAATAAATTAATGTATTTGCACCATGGATGCTGATAGGCAAACTAAAAATAAGATTTTATATTCTCTTTAATCTTTCACAAGTATTGACTTCAAAATTAAATGATCTTGTGGTATTACTTTTATTTCCCCTACAGTCCTAGCACAGTATATTATGAATAGTCATGACTCAGTAGAAATGATGAGCATTTATTGAATCTTTACAACATGCCAAACATTCTGCTAACCACTTTAAATACATTTATCAACCTAAAACCTTTAAGAACTGTGTAAATTCAAATATTTAAGATTAGATTATACATATACAGAGATTACTTTTTTAGAAAATGTGCATACTGTCACACCACCAGGAAATAGTCATGTCCCAAACTTTTTTGTTATTCTAGAGTCCTCTTGTCTTCTAGAGTCCTCTTATCTTTTATACTAACTAGACCCTCAGGAAACCATTGTTAACTAACTTTTGCTGAAAAGAATTCTGACATTTCTTAGTGTGTGTGTGTTTGACTAGAAATAATCAACAGATTATGCAAGTCCCTAAAGATTTAGTTTTCCTTTTTTATTTTTAGTATTAGAATGGTCAATGTATTCTTTTTAATTTGTAATTTATTGAATTTATTGGATTAATAAAAGTATATATGTTTCAGGTATACAACTCCACAATACATTGTATATTGTATTGTATGTTTACCACCCCAAAACAAGTCTCCTTCCATCACAATTTATCCCCCCTTTACCCTTTTCTACCTCCTCCCATCCTTCTTCCCTCTGGCAACCAGCATGCTGTTATCTGTGTCCATGAGTCTTTTTTTGGTTTTCTTTGCTTAATCCCTTCACCCTTCTCACCTAGTACCCAACCCTCTCCCTTCACCCAGCTGTCAGTATGTTCTCTGTATGTCTCTACTTTTTTAGTTAATTTTGTTCATTATTCCAATATAAGTGAAATCATATTTTACTTGTCTTTCTCTGGCTTATTTCACTTAGCATAATTCCCTCCAGGTCCACCCATACTGTCACAAAAGGTAATATATATATAGTTTTTTTATGGCTGAGTGGGATTCCATTGTGCAAATGAACTACAGTTGTTGTTTTTATCCACTCGTCTGCGGATGGACACTTGGGCTGCTTCCAAATCTTAACTATTGTAAATAACACTGCAAAGAACATAGAAATCCATATATCATTTCGAATTAGTGTTTCACGTTTCTTCAAATAAATTACCGGAAATTGAATTGCAGGGTCAAAAGGCAATTCCATTTTTAATTTTTTGAGTGACCCCATACTGCTTTCTTCAGTGGCTGCACCAATCGGCATTCCTACCAACAGTATACCAGGGTTCCCTTTTCTCCACATCCTCACCAGCACTTGTCATTTGTGGATTAGCTGATGGAAGCCATTCTTAAAGGTGTGAGGTGATATTTCATTGTGGTTTTAATTTGCAATTCTCTGATGACTAGTGAATCGGCCACCTTTTTATATGTCTATTGGCCATCTGCATGTCCTCTTTGGAGAAGTATCTA
Organism: Myotis lucifugus; assembly: GCF_000147115.1. NCBI lineage: Eukaryota > Metazoa > Chordata > Mammalia > Chiroptera > Vespertilionidae > Myotis > Myotis lucifugus. Next base: position 894,434 of record NW_005871325.1, on the reverse strand, counting down.
TTCAGGTCCTTTGACCATTTCTTATTTTTTTGTTTTGTTTCTTTGGTGTTGAGTTTTATAACTTCCTTATAAATCTGGATATTAAGTCCTTATTTGATGTATCATTGGTAAATATGTTCTGCCATTCAGTGGGTTGTCTTTTCATTTTGTGAATGATTTTGCTGTGTAAAACTTTCTAGCTTTAGTCATCCTTTAAATGAAATGAGTTATACTTTTAAAATTTCAACTCTCTTATTAATAATAAAAATGTTTTTTTAAAAGTTGTAAAATAGAAATTCATGAAATGAAAGTTTTATATAATTACACTGCTCATGTTTTATATACAAATACATAAAATATATTATACATGACATTCTATATATATGAGAACTTACAGTAAAACCACCAATTTGTATTTTTATCAAATTGATAAACATCCTGTAAATTCTCCATTGTAACATTGCTGTATGTAACCAATATATTTAGAACATTTATCCATAATATAAAATAATTTTATATAAATTATTGTTCCCACTTTTAATATGTTAGAGTTTGATTAGCTTCTTACAGTTTGGTAATTGGGAGGATGGAGAGGGAGATATGGTGGGGGCAGTCCTTCCTAGTGAGATAACTTGCCTCTTGTCTTCTTTCTGCTTATAGGCTAGGGGAGTCAGTGTGGCATCAGGGGATTTCCAATAGTTCATTTTCTGCTTGGCCATATTTTGTTTTCTAATATACAATAAACCAGTGACTGTGAAGGTGGTAATGATTGAAGTGGTCTGCCTCAAGCCCTGGCAATGATGGGATGCATTGTCTGTAGAGATTTAACAAATAATAATAACATAAAATGAGTTGTTGGCCTTTTAATTTTTAAACCACCCAGCCCTGTTAATTTTTAGACCACCAAGCAGAATACAAATTAAGTGATACTGTATTCTTTTCTGCCTGGATGTAGCCCCTCGACACACACACATACTCCTTGACCCGTTATTGCTTCTTATCATTATAATCATATCCCACAGCTATCAAGACAGAGGAAGAGTTGCGTCACATGTCGTCTTTCAATTCTGTCTAGACAATATGAAATACTTGGGACAATATCAAATACACACACTGCTTACATTTTTTTCCAGTAGGCTGTGCCTTATTTGTTCCAGATACAACCCTCTCCTCTATCTCTTCCTTATTCAAATTAAGGGAAGTGGGTTTGTTCTTCCTAGCTCTCTTTTGTGCAGTTCTAATGAAATTAAATTCATTTTTAAGAGAGGGAATAATTTCTGTTCTGTTTTCTATCTTGTCTTCACTTTTTAAAAATTTTCTTTATTGATTAAGGTATTACATATGTGTCCCTATCCCCGTCCCTTGCCCCAACTCCCCAACCCTTATCATACCCTCACCCCCCTGGTGTCTGTGTCCATTGGTTATGCTTATATGCATGCATACAAGTCCTTTGGTTGATCTCTCCCCCTTAACCCTACCCTCCCCTACCTTCCCTCTGAGGTTTGATGGTCTTCACTTCTTTGATGTTTGTGATATTAGATATAAGACAGCAGCCTTATGCTCCACCTTTAATACTGATGTGGTGTTCTCTTTTGCTAAATTTATGGTGCTGCTAGATTCCTATATTTAAATTGCAGTTTTCTTCTCCATGACATTTATTTTTAAATTCATATTGCTACCAACACATGATATAGTTTTATGAACTTAGAATCTTCCTCTGATTCCAAAGGATGTGCCATTATTTCTCTCTTTCTTTTATTTAATTTTTTAAATTTTAAATACTGCATTTATTTGTCTCTAGAATATAGGTCTAGACCAACTTTTCCACTTTTTATACATTTCACTTGGGGGAGCCATGACTCAGGAGTTCTACTTCTGGGAATCTATCCAGACTCCTGGTTGGGGAGATAAATCCAGTTGTAGACATCACGCTCTGGCAATAAATGGATGCCAACTCACCACTGCCACCATCTGCCCAGGGCCCTTTCTCCTCATTCTTCAAGCCCACAGCATAGCTAGCATGTTGGGTATTGTTTCTCAACAGATCTTTAGCTAAGGATATATGTGGTTCAGAAGTATTGTTGGTTAGTTCTGGTGATCTGGGTCTTGTTTCTTAGAGTCTGTGGCTCTTTCCAAAACATCACTGAGAACTTGTATGTATATTGTTGCACCTTTAAGAATATCAAGTTTGCTAGGCTTCCTGGTTTGAGGAAGAAATGGCACCAGTGCCTACAGTTTAGCCAAATCACAGCTGAGATTTTGTTTTTTTTTTTACATTATTATTGACTAGAGGCCCGGTGCACAAAATTTGTGCATGGGGGGGAATCCCCTCAGCCTAGCCTGCACCCTTTCCAATCCGGAAACCCTTGGGGATGTCCGACTGCCAGTTTAGGCCTGATTCTCTCACAATCCGGGACCACTGGCTCTTAACTGCTCACCTGCCTGCTTGCCTGATTGCCCCTAACTAACACCCCTGCTGACCTGGTGACCCCCAACTGCCCTCCTTGCCAGCCTAGTCACCCCCAACTGACCCCCCGCCAGCCTGGTCATGCCTAACTGGCCCCCCGCCAGCCTGGTCACCCCTAACTGCCACCTCTGCTGACCTGGTCACCCCTCACTGCCCCCCTCTACTGGCCTGGTCGCCCCTCACTGCCATCCCCCTCCACCATCCTGGTTGCCCCCAACTCCCCCACTGCAGGCCTGGTCACCCCACGCAGCCTGCTGTTCGGTCATTTGGTCACCCCTCACTAACACCCCTCCTGGCCTGGTCGCCCCATGCAGCCTGCTGCTCAGTCATTTGGTCGCCCCTCACTAACCCCCCTGCCGGCCTAGTCACCCCACGCAGCCTGTTCAGTCGTCCGTTCGGTTGCGATGGTCACTTAGGCTTTTATATATATAGACTAGAGGCCCGGTGCATGAAATTCGTGCACTGGGGGGTGGGGGTCCCTCAGCCCAGCCTGCCCCTTTCACCGTCCGGGAGCCCTCAGTGGATGTCCTACTGACGGCCACAATCTGGCAGCAGAGGCTCGGAGCAGGCGCCCCGTATGTGTGTGTGTCCGCTGGGGCCTGCCCCCAGCCGCACCACGTAGGCTTGAAGCAGTTGCCCCCCGTGCGCGCATGTGCGCACGCGCGCGTGTGTGTGTGTGTGTTTCCCTGCCGGGGGCCTGCCCCCAGCTGCGTAGGAGGCTCAGAGCAGGCACCCCGTGTGTGTGTGTGTGTGTGTGTGTGTCTGCTGGAGGCCTGCCCACAGCCACACTGTGGAGGCTTGGAGCAGGTGCCCCTCTGTGTTGATCTCTCTGGCTCCTGGCCTCGCCTGTGTGTTGTTCTCTCCCTTGAGCTGTGGCCAGGGTGGGGTGCTGCCTGCAGGCCCCACTAGCCTGCTTGCGGATCACCACAGCAACCTGCTAACAGGCCCTTCTGGGTGCTGACTGCTGGTGCTGCCTGCAGGTGGATCGCCGTAGCGACCCAGGAGCAGGCCCTGCTGAGGGCTGCCTGCCGCCATGCTTGCCTGCTCCAGGGCCACATGACCTGCTCAGGGGTCGCCAAGGCAATGCCTGCTGGGCTCACGTTGCCAGGGTGACGCTGCCAGCGTCCTGCCCCGCCGCTATGGGCGCTGCCATCTTTTGCCGTGGAGTCACAGTTAATTTGCGTATTGCCCTTGTATTAGATAGGATTACTTTAATATCCATATTTCCAGAACTTCATTGGGTTCAAGAAAAAAGAAATAAATACAACAAAATGAAATAGGAACCCAGAATTTTAGCTATATAGCAATAAATTGCACATATGCATATTCATATCTTGTTCCCATGTTTAATGTAAAACAAAAAAACATGAGTTATGTATAATTCATTACCTATAAATATCATGCTTGATCTTTCTTATTTAATGTTTTGTTTTCATCTGTTTTATTGAATTTATTGGGGTGACATTGATTAATAAAACTATACAGAATTTAAATTATATGACATAGATACAGACAACAGTATGGTGATAACCAGAGGGAAAGGGGGTTGGGGTGGTAAAAGTAGACAAAGGGAGGATTAATGGGGACAGAAAGATATCAACTTTGGGTGATGAGCATGCGATGTGGTGTGCAGATGATTGTTTTTTTGAGCTATACATGGTTAAGATATTTCATCTGCTCATGCTCCTTGGCATTGGCCACACCTGTGAACCAGGTCCTCGGTGGATGAGCAACTGCTCCAGGGAAGTCTCTTGAGTTGGCTGATGGTGGCCGGTTGGGGCAATGGCCTAAACTGCTCCTGTAGCAAGTCCTCCAGCACTTCAGCTGAGAGAGTAACCAGGGAGTTGGACATGACATCCATGGTGGTGCCCTATGACATCATTTCTGTGATGCAGTTTCTATGTATGCAGTCAGTTTGGGTGTCTAGGAAGTAATTCCCAAAGTGAACCTGTGGATCATTCTTTATTTTAAACTAGTAGCCCAGTGCACAAAATTTATGCACATTAAAAGGGAATTAATTACCCTAACCGGTTTGGCTCAGTGGATAGAGCATCGGCATGCAGACTCAAGGGTCCCAGGTTCAATTATGGTCAAGGGCATGTGCCTTGGTTGCAGGCATATCCCCAGTAGGGGGTGTGCAGGAGGCAGCTGATCGATGTTTCTCTCTCATCGATGTTTCTAGCTCTCTATCCCTCTCCCTTCCTCTCTGTAAAAAATCAATAAAATATATTGTTTTAAAAAAGGAATTAATTAGCAGAGATATTTTAATATTGCTATTTTCCCTTTCTCTATAATAGAAGTGTGAGAGATGAAAGGAAATTAGTAAAATATATATGAAAATCATATATAAATTTATTAATAAATAAACAGTAACAAAAGGATATAACAACAACAGAGGCATGATATAAAACCGAAAAAAAACACCCTGACCAGTTTGGCTCAATGGCTAGAGCGTTGTCCTGTGGACTGAAGAGTCCCAGGTTCGATTCCAGTCAAGGGCATGTACCTTGGTTGTGGGCACATCCCCAGTAGGGGGTGTGCAGGAGGCAGCTGATGGATGTTTCTTTCTCATGGGTATTTCTAACTCTCTATCCCTCTCCCTTCCTCTCTTTAAAAAATCATTAAAATATATTTAAAAAAAAACATGATATGAAAACAACAAAAACATGATATAAAAACAACAGTGATGCAAACAATGACTGATAAAGTGATTAAACTTATTCTAATATCTCCCTGTACACCACATTAAGAGTAAAAACACTTTCAGAGTGCTTGACTAATTTCCCTTGTGATGAAGTACTTAGAACTTTAACTGTAACATCACATGCTCTTCAAACCCGAGAGAAAGCAACATATAACTGACCATGTGCAAAAACGGGTTCAGTAGGAATATGCCTACTCTGTCTAGAGTTTGTCCTTGTGATTTATTCATTGTCATCACAAATGCTGGCATCATGGGAAACCATCCTCGAATCAATTTAAATGGGAGGCCAGTGTCAGATGGGGACAAATTAATTCTTGGAATCAGAACAGCCTCTCCCTCTGCAGATCCTGTTAGCTTCGATAATGTTAGGCCGTAATCTTTTGATAATAAATCTGGTACCATTACAAAGACCCCATTTACTATTGAGATTTCTCAATAGCATGATGATTGCACCCACTTTCAATTTTAATTTATGACACGGCATTCCCGAAGGAGTAATACTATTAAGAAATTTGATGGGAAAATTTTCCTTTTCAGCATCATCTGTGGAATCAATGGAATCATCACTCAAAAATGTGTGAAAATCTCCATCTAGTATATCCAAAATTTCTTCATTTAATTTTTGAACATGCTCATTTTTTGGACAAAGAATTGCACGTTTAGATATATTTTTAATATTATCTATAGCAGTGGTTCTCAACCTTGCTGCACATGAGAATCACCTGGGAATATTTTTAAAATCCTGTTTCCTGGGCCTCATCCTCCGGAAATTGTTTCTTTGTTATGGGGTGTGGCCACAACATCAGTAACAAAGAAACAGAATTAAAACTTTATTGTTGGGAGCCGCTACAGTGTTTTGGACAGGTTCAAGCCTTGGACTGATGAGAGGGCACAGTCCTCTCATTGCCATGTGCAAGTCCCAGCTTGGAGGACAGGGCCCTCCCAGCACAATTATAGCCAACAGCTGTACTTGTAAGCTTGAACTTATGGTCCAAACACATGGCCCCACGTGCCTGAGTGATGTAGGCTTGATAGAGTTCAGGTGCATGTAGTTGAGTAGGATTGAAACCCAGGAGTATGTTGTAAACAACTTGGTCACACCCTTACTTTGCCTCATAGCATCTGCTATAAAATAAAGGCATGGCTGTGGGCGTGGTAGCTGTCTCTCAGAGAAGCAGTGTCCCACCAAGACGCGGCTTTCATTCTCTTGTCTGTCTTTTCTAAGCCTTTCAGCCACCCCCACTCAGGTTGACCCCTGGCCGTGCTGGCGCAGCACTCTCCCAGGGAACCGTGCTCCCAGGGTGGGTTCCTGCCTCAAACCCTGCCTTTACAGGAACCAGCTCCGGGAAACAGCTCAGGGGAGGGTGCAGCCATTGCCAAGACAACCCTTGTAGGACTGACTTCCTTCCAGTTGGTCGCAGCTTTTCTTCTGGATGTGATTAACACCACCCATGGTTTTTATATAAGTAGATACTAGGGGTCCAGTGCACAAATCCGTACACCTTGAAAGGAACTGTGTGTGGGCCTCGAGGCGCAGTGGGCACAGGGACAGGTCTTGGCCCATCCTCTGCTCTCCTGCCTGGCACCTCCCGCCACTGCCTCTGGTCCTCTCTCTGCCAGGAGCCCCGCTCCTGCCACCACTGCTCCCACGCACTGACAGCACTGGCCCCGCTTGCACCCGCTGACGGTGCAGAGTAATTGGGACTGGCACCAGCAGTGGGTGCGAGTGGTGCCAGCACCATCAGCGGGTGCGAGTGGTGGCTGCTGCCCCAATAGCCCTTCAGGTGCAGGGGGAGGTGGAGAAGTCCTCAGGGTTCAATCAGGGCCAGCAGCCGCTGCTCACCTGCTGACAGCACCAAGTGATTGGGACTGGCGCAGGGTGCTAGCAACAGGTGTGAGCAGTGGCTCTAGCGCTGGCTGTGGGTGTGAGCAGTGTTGTCACTGGCAGCAGGTGCAACAGGTGGCTGCTGGTTCCAATCTCTCCTCAGGAGCAGGGAGAGGTAGAGAAACCCTGAGGGGCAATTGGGGCCAGTAGCCGCCGCTCACACCCACTGATGGCACTGAGCGATCGGGACCAGGGGCGGGTGCCGGGTGCTGGCAGCAGGTACAAATGTCAGCTCCAGCACCGGCAGCGGGTGCAAGCAGGGCCAGCACTGGCAGCAGGTGTGAGTGCCTGGCAGGACCTCGGTGTGTGGGAGCAAAGAATTTTCAGTAACCACCAGAGTCTCGCTCTGATGACAGCGACTGGCATCCTGCCTTGGTCTGTCACCCCCACTCAACTGCTCCACCATCTTTCTGTGGCCAATGCCCACCATGTTCTGCACTCTGCCTCCTGCTACTGACTCCCTCCATGTTCCTCGCACGCCCCTTGGTGGTAGTGCATGTCATAGCGACCGGTTGTTCGGTTGTTTGGTTGTTCCGCCATTCAGTGTATTTGCATATTAGGGTTTTATATATATAGATATTTTTATTGATTTCAGAGAGGAAGGGAGAGGGAGAGATAGAAACATCAATGATGAGAGATAATCATTGATTGGCTGCCTCCTGATGCTCCCCAATGGGGATCAAGCCCACAACCTAGGCATGTGCCCCCACCAAGAATTGAACTGTGACCTCCAGATTCATAGGTCAGTGCTCAATGACTGAGCCACACTGATCAGCCTGTGGATCATGCTTATCCAATTTGCCTGGGTGGCTTGCTAAAAATTCAAGGTTTTTTTTTTTTTCATATGGAATTACAATATCTAGGAGATGGGAGCATGATTAGGACAGATTTAACAGTATATTGGACAATTTTTACATTTCCTAAAGTTTCAGAATCACTGACCTAAATTACCAAATAGTGCTTCTTTTTAAACAGGATTTCAGATATCTTGAGGTTTTCCACCTGAGTGCAATAAACTCATATTGCCACCTTCCCTGCTTCATCATTATGAACTGTCTGATTCAGAAGCTTTGTTTATGTTAAAAATAAAAGTGACAGCTATAGAGACTTGGTAGGGAAGAGATGCAACTCAGAAAGAAAAAGCAGAAGTGGAATATACCAGCCAGTTGAGTGGTAAGATTTCCTCAGACCCCATTAGCTGATGAAGAAAATAACATCAGGCCTTTGCAGTTTCAGCTTAGGTCTCAGTCAGAAAACTATGTTCTGCCAGCCAAATTCAGCCGACAGTCTGTTTTGATAAAAAATATATATATTTAAAATAGCCATACCCTTTCATTTACTAATTGTTAATGGTCCCTTCCATGCTAAAATGGCAAGGTTAAGTAGTTGCAGCAGAGACTGTCTGGTCAGCAAAGCCTAAAACATTTACTTTCTGGCCCTTCACAGAAAATCTTAACAATCCCAGGTCTAGATTAATTTTGTACTGGGTGTAGTATCAGTTTAGAGCAGTGATGGAGAACCTTATGAGCTTGGCGTGTTAGCATTTTAAAAAACCCTAACTTAACTCTGGTGCCATGTCACATGTAGAAATTTTTTGATATTTGCAACCATAGTAAAATAAAGACTTATATTTTTGATATTTATTTTATATATTTAAATGCCATTTAACAAAGAAAAATCAACCAAAAAAGAGTTCGTGTGTCACCTCTGACACGCGTGTCATAGGTTCGCTATCACTGGTTTAGAGGAATAGTTTTATCTTATATTCAGTGAAACATGTAAAGTATGCAAGATCTGTTTGTTTGGTTCAAATAAAATATTTAACATAGGTGAGATTCTGTTACTGATCTCTGGTTTGGCTAATTGCCCCAATGAAAGCTAAACCTGCTTATAAAAAAGGAAAGAGGTTTATTCAAGTTCTGGTTACCTGAGAAGATGACAAACTATTTTCTGAAGTCCATCTTAACATCTCAGTGCAGGCAGCATTTTTTATAGGAAGGGAGAGGGAAAGCAGAACAAAGAGATTGAGGGAGAGGGGTTGTGGACATGTAGGCAGTGTTCTCCCTGGCCCCAATATTGATTTTTAATGTCAGCATACTGGAACTGGACAGGGCCAGCCAAATTTCTGCAGCTGGGTGATCTGCATCAACTGAAGTCATGGTCAAAGCTGATTCTTGTACCAGCAGGAACTGGAACTGCTGATGCCTACAATATGCTTATAAGGAAACTGTCATTATGAGTTCTTTTTATAAGTTTGTTAGCACATTTTATTCTAATTCTATTTCATGGAAAGGCAGAATAGTATACATTTTTATTCCCTGTCACAATTCTAGGGTTCTGGAGGCTGGGCTTGGGGTCATGATGAGACTTCAGGATCTGATTGTAAACCAAGAATATCTTGCATGAAAATGGATGCTAGGTTTTCTTTTTCATGATATTTAATATTTAAATGATGATGGAATCAGCTGAGGTAGAAGTTTAAAAGATTCAATTTTCTCACTCAAGTTTCCATTTTCTGCATAAGGGTGGGTGCATTACAAGGTTTTCCCTTTTAGGTGATTATAGGGCTCAGTTGGCCATCTTTGAGTTAGAAAATCTATTAGCATATAATGCTAGAGAGCAACTGAGTCACCCTCAAAACTTCCACCAATCAATACATTATGTAAAAATCTTCCTAATTTGCATTCTGTATCCCTGGGAAGAGATTGTCACAATGAATTTGTCATTAATTTTATGGCACAGGCCCTCTACTTAGCCATTGGTGCAAGTGGTTAGTTTCTCCATAAATATTTGATGTCATATTAAAGGAAAGGGTGGGGGAATATTTCATCCCATGGATTTTTGTAGTTAGTAAGTCATATATGCCACCTCATGATGCTTATCAAATGTTAAAGCTGATCTTAATGTCTCAAAGTTGACCAAAGTGTACAACTTACATTTGCTGAAATTGGAACCAATGGCAGAGAAGACAAGCCTGATTAAAATAAAAGCATATATCTCTTGAGAGAAAGCTGATCTGTATGGCAGAAATCAGAAATTCATGTAATAAGCATTTCCGAAATCATATGACTGTGCCAGTGTAAGAAACTTGGATTGTTACTTTTGATATTCAGTCCTTTGCATCCTATTAACAAAATGTAGGTTAAAATTAAGTCATTTTCTCAATGAATTCACTTTCCAATATGGACCCTAAAATACTATTAAATCAATTAGCACTATCAGGTAAGGGCAGTCAAATATTATAATGTCCTCTACATTCCTAATGCTTCATTGATTGTGAATTAATGAAGTGCTATCTGGAAGTACATTTGTGAAATGTGATAATCGAAGTTTGCCCAAGATTAAAGCATGAACTATGGAGTTGAAAATAAGGAATCCTCTTGAAATTGTTAAGATTAGATTTAAAAATTAAATAGGATTTCTACTAAAATTAATGTATTTTTTTGTTATTTTAGAAAGTAAAACACTATTTCTTACCCTGAAATTCTTAAATTATGTCTCCACTACTAGGAGAACAAAGGCTGAAAAAATATTATTTGGAATAGAAAGAAGATGTGGCCTAGGGACCCGTTTTCTAATAATAACTAACAAAATATTTCCTCATTATGGAGAATAGAGTTCAAAAGAAATTGTGTTTGTGAATAAGGTTGGAAGTCTTTCAAAGTGAGTGAAAAAGAAGCCACACTTAGGACTATCATCAAATAAGACTCAAATCAACTATACACTCCTAATCCTTATACTTACTCATTTATCATTCAAATTGTCTTCATATTGATCAGCAGAATCCCAGGCCAGACACTTCTAGTCTGTTAAGCACTCAAGTTTTATTTATTTATTTATTTATTTTAAAATTGAGGTATATTTGACATATAACATTTTATTAGCTTAAGGTGTACAACCCAATGATTTGATATTTGTATATATAGCAACATGATCACCACAGTAAGTCTACTTAACTTTCATCACTCCATTGCAGCTTTATCACTATTTGACACTTGTCAGTTTATTTTAAACATTTGGAACAAGTAACAATAACTTATTTATGTACATTTTTACTTAGTAATGTTTTCCAGGTATTATTCAAAGAACAGATGATCTATCAGTTGACTATATGTATATATATATATATATATATATATATATATATATATATATATGTATATATATACCCTCTAGAGCAAAATCACCATTAAATTACATGTGGCATATTTATTTTATTTATTTATTAATATAGAACAAATCCTAACATGCAGATCTATCCTTAAATCATATTGATGTATTCCTCCTCGAAAGTGTTGAAATGAAATAGAATGCATCTGTCTGGTCTATTTGGAGCTACATTGTCAGGAAACAATGAGGTTTTTCTCTGACATCTGGGAAACTCAAGTTCATTTTAGCTTCATTAATGATGCACATGTAGATATTGGGCAAAACAGCCCCTGAATAACTCAATTACACTGTGTATTAATGGTGATAACAAAGCTCTTTCCAGGAAGGCAAGAGAATATGCCACTAAGTATGATAATTGCTTGAGTCTGAATTGCTTCCATTCAAATAGACGAATGTACTTCCAGATAGCATTTCATTAATTCCCAATCAATAAGCCATTAAGAATGTAAAGGACATTATTATTAAATAATCCAAATCTTCTGTTTGCAAGAGACTTTTATTGCTTGTCCTTGTGATAAGGTTTATAATTATCCAGAAATAGAAGAGCTGAACTTTATTCTGAATATATTAGTAAAGATAGAAATGTCTGACTCAGCCAGTTAGGGAATATTTGTCATTTCTTATTCAAACATAAACATAAACTCTGGAAGCAATAAATTAATATTCTATAGCTTCCATGGGGTAGGAAAATCATATTGTTTTATCACCAAAAGTTTATTTTATAAGAAATTGCAGCACTGGCACACTTAAAATATCAGCTTGTCTTATATCTCCTTCAATACAATTACAACTGATTCTTAGGCACCAATTATAGTACAACTTAAGAATGCTGAGATAGAAAGAGTTTTATTAATATTTTGAAAGGGAACAATAATGTTCAGAAATGTATTTCCTTGAATTAGTTGCACACTTATTCTGAAGGTTAGTTTTTGATGTATACTTGCTTTCATAAAGTTTTATCAACACTTTCATTTATTCAACAGACACAAATTTATTGAAACATCTTATGGACAAAAGAACAGCAAAACAATGTTTCTGACTTGATGTGGTTTAAAAATCCATATATGGCAGAGCCCTTTTTAAAAGCACATTCAACTGTAACTGCTTTAAAATTTTTTTTATAAGAATTGGGTCACATCTTAATATTCCTATTAAAATACTCTTATATGGAAACAAATTTATCTCTATACAGGATGTAAAGTGCTTTTTAACTAACTGTAAAAACTATTATCAGAGGTTTTAGACAGAAATATGTTCTGGTTGAAATGATATTATATCATGCAAATGCGTTAGTATTGCCTTGATCCATCCAAGGATTCAGTTTTTTCCCTAAGCTGTTAATTCAGATACACTATTTATGTTTTGTTTTTGAAGGTTAATAGACTTTTCTGAAATAACTCTGTTTACTTTGAATTAGATCGAGTTTGGAAGCTATAAGCAGGGAAGATTTTCTGCCATTCACTTGGTTAAACTGAGCTGCGTTAAGCATGAGGTTATGTCGTATTTGTGATGATTCCTTCCTGATACTTGACATGCCTTGGTGGATATGCCTTTAGATATATTCATGAGCTAAAATGCAGCGACACCATAGAGGCCTTCAAGTGACCTTTTATAATATACTTCTAGATTTTTATTCAGAACTATGGATTGCTCTTTTTTCTTGGCAAAGGTGTTTAAGGATTACTAAGCTCTCATGGATATGACAAGAAATCTGGGAGGGCTTTACTCTCTTCCTATGAATTGCCATCATTCCTACTCTTCTCATCATAAGAATCCATTTCTCTGCTTGCATTATGGCCACTACTCATTCTACTCATTCTTACTGCTGATTTCTCACTGCCTAATAATTTTACATTTTTCTATGTTCTCTCATACTTTTCTTATATACTTTTTCCATAGCTCATAATTTTGGCTATAGTGGGACTTAGTCTATGATCTTGACCAGTCGATTTTAATGCTACTTACCTCTCTTCTGTTGAATCAGTTGTTGTGTTCCTACATTTTTCTAATATTAACAGCATACATATTTTATATCAAAATAAATAACATATTTATACTATCCCAAAGTGATCTCACCAACCTCACCATGTTCAGTGATGATAACCCTGTTAGAGATGAACAAATGATCACAATCACAGGGCGATAACACATTTTACAGATAAGCCAGCTGAAACACAAAGAGACTGCCTACCCGGGAGGAGTCTGGGATCTTTCCACATCCTGTGGTGACCAAGCATCACCATTTCTCTACTAATAATTTTTGGCACGTTTTCCATGCCACCCCCAACATTTTAAATTCCTTTCATCCATCAAGTCTGGCTGAAAATGTTATCTCTTCTGTGAAATGTTCTGTGAACTATTCAAGCAGAAAGAATTGTTTTTTCCTTGGGGTACTTTGTTCCATTCCAAGTAGAAGAGGTTTTACATTGTATTATATTTAGATCTATGTGGCTCTGCAGCTACTTTATTGGGGATTCCAGTCGAGTGAGCAGCCAGGCTTCTTTACACTTGTATCCCAGGTGTTAAACACAGAGCCAGAAACTTAATAAGGATTCATTTACTTGAACTCATTTTTAAAAATTGTGCCCCGAGTCAATGTTGTCTCCGATACCTGAGGATGCCTAGGAAACAGAGAAGGGGAGGTTAATGCATTTTTATTAGCTAGAGCACTGTTTATTTTTTCCCGAGATCACTCTGTTTCTCTTAATTGTATGAAGTAGTTAGATTTGGGTGTAAATATGAAGTGTTCGCTAGAGATAATTGAGCATATCAATCACTTAAAGCAAATATGGCTTTTGTAAATACTTAATCGCTGCAGGCTTTAAATCTCACACAGATAGCTTAACTTAAGATCAGTAAAATATTTTAAGCCCCCTGAATATCATGTATCCTATACCATAAAATGTACAAAATCTAGTTATGATTAGTGGCATTATTATGAATCCCAAATCTCATTACTGAGTATTGTTGAATTTACTTGCAGTTCAATGTTTAAATATAGTAAGATTAAAACTATTCAACGAGTCCTTGGAACTTGTGGCAAATCATTATTACTTCCTCCAATTGCTCTTTTAGTATTATTAATCACAATGAATTTCTTTGAAAATCAGTGAAACGGTAATTTATTATTCCATATGCATTTCCACTGTAAATTAGCTCCTGTGACTTAACTGCCGAAGAACTATTATTAAGTTACTATATAACACCTGCAGAATCGTAATCAGACCAAGAAATTGATCCCAAATGAAATCACTATGACCGATTCTACCAAAGTGGAAATCAGATAAATGAAAAAAAAAGAGGCACCACAAAATAAAGTATTTTTAAATAGTGTAAGAATATTAATTTTTTTGCAAATAGTTCCAGTAGGCTTCAAAGAGAGAAAAAATGAAAATGCAAGGACATTTGTCTTTACCTGACAAGCCCAAGAGAGTTCAGTCATGTAGATTACACACATCTCTGGTGTAATTAAATAGTGAAAAGGATTTATGGGTGAGATAGGAACGCAGCCCCCAGGTATATTTGTCATCACCTCTATCTATAAAGTTTCCTGCTCACAATAAGAGCAAGTAATGAGGGCAGGAAGAAACAAAAGACAGTCTTGTCCCTCTTGTCATTGAATAAATTTTTCACTTTGTGATGTGGTTTACTTGCACTATTCCTGCAACTTGCTCCTCTCCCAGTATTTGGAATCTTTGTCTTAAGTCAAAGCTCTCTTGCTCTCTATCCTGCTGTGAATAAAATAGATTAAAGATCTGCACAAGGAGAAAACGGCAAAAGCCAAATTATGGTATATAATTTTAAAAGATGCTCCTGCCCAGGGCACAAGGGAGGAAGATCTGAGCATCTGGGAAGCATATATATATATATATATATATATATATATTAAATGTGAAAAGTCACCTTGAAATGTCTTTCTTTTGTTGGGTCTTCACTAAGAATTTAGTATAAATGTGCCTATTCTCTCAAACTTAGAATAAAAAACACATTAAAAGTGAGGCACAAATGATAATGTGACTACTGAATGTACTGTATTAATTATCTTGCTGCTCCTTTGTAATAGGCAGCTGCCTCTAAAGTAGATGATCAAAATGTGAATGTTGTTTCTATGTGTGTATATGTGTCTGTGTGCTTGCAGGCAAGGGTATGTGCAAATGTCTATGCATTTGACTATGTGTCTTTCTGCATAAGGATGTCTCATTTCTCAGTTTTATCTGTAAATTGATTCTTTGAACATACAAACAGGAAGTAGATATTAGGCACTAGGTAATGCTTGGATATTTTTAATATATTGATAAATTAGAGCTTTACATAACAAGTCATTATTTTCATAATTACTGTATTTAGTTTAGAATGACAATTCCTTATAAGAATTCTGGCTTCAAATCCAGGCCTCTGCAACTTACTGGATTTGTTATTCTAGGCAATTTATTTATACTATCTAATCTAGTTCTTCACTTCCTCATTTCTAGAATGGGGAAACTATAAGGCTTGAATGAGAGAGGCCTATAGCCTCTCATTGTAGCCTGGGGATCATTGAATGCTTTCAATAAATATTAATTATAATCTTCTGTGACTTATTATTATTAACACATCCTTCTCTCTTATTCCATGAATGACTGTAGTTGACAAGTGCATTTAGCATTTTAAGAGTTTTATTTTCTCTCAAACTCAAATCTCTATATTTCCTTGAAATTCCAAGATCAGGAACTGAGAGTTCAAAATTCCAGTTCCCTTCATCACTTATGAATTGTTTTACTTATCATTCTAACTGTTTTATACTTCTTGATATAGTAGTCTATAATTGTTCTCTTCTTTCAAGCCTTTCTGGTTAAAATGTGATCTTTTCAAAAAAGGAAACTTGGTCTTTTGTTCTCTTTCCCACCTGTGTATGACAGGTGTGTGTATCTCATTTGTGTATAAAAAGACAGATTTTAAACAATGGTACATAAATAAATTCATGTATACTGAATGATGGCTCAAACGATATTTAAAAATTTCAATAAAAACTTTACAGGAAAAATTAACCTCTCTTTATTATGTTGTATAATTTTGAAGATTACATATCAACTTCTTACTGAAACTGACCAGACTTTATGTATTCTGTTGTGTTTTTTCCTCCAATAAATGTAGCATTGCAAACATTATTATCTTTATTTTAAAGATAAACAAATTGATTTCAGAAATAATCACTTGCTAAGTTTATTCAATATTGGAATTGATAGAGTTATCCAATGTGTATGACTACTTAGTGTATGTTTTTACCACTTCACTGCTAAACCTGCTTCCAACACTGAAGTCTTAATTTGACTTTATAGCTAGTCTCTGGCCTTATTTTCAAAAACATGAAGGAACATTGGACATCTTCTTTCAAAGCAAGGAAGTATAATTTTGATAATTTTCACATATTTGTTGTGATTTACATTGGCTTATCTACTTATGTCTTTGTCTATTCTGACTTCTATAACAAAAATATTATAGATTTGGTGGTTTATAAAGAATGAAAAAGCCCTAGCCAGTTTGGCTCAGTGGATGGAGGGTTGGCCTGTGGACTGAAGGGTCCCGGGTTGGATTCCGGTCAAGGGCACATGCCTGGGTTGCGGGCTTTGTCCAAAGTGCAGGAGGCAGCCAATCAACACTTCCCTCTCATCATTGATGTTTCTCTCTCTCTCCCTTCCTCTCTGAAACCAATAAAAATATATTTAAAAAAAATGAAAATGTATTGCTTATAATTCTGAAAGCTAGGGAGTCTAAGATTAAGGCACCAGAGATTTGATGTCTTGTGAGAACTCGCTTCTTGCTGTGTATTCACATGGAGGAAAGGGGAGGAGCTGTCTGAATCTCTTCTTTATAAAAATACATTTTTATTGATTTCAGAGAGAAAAGGAGGATAAAGAGAGATAGAAACATCAATGATGAGAGAGAATCATTGATCTACCATCTCCAGCACACCCCACACTGGGAATGGAGCCCGCAGCCTGGGCATGTGCCCTGACCACGGAGTCAAACCTTGACCCTCTGTTTGATAGTTTGAGGCTCAACCACTAAGCCAGGCCAGCAGGGCTGAATATCTTTTTTATTAGGGCCTAATCCTATTTATGAGGGGTCTACCCTCATGAACTAATTATCTTCCAAAGGTCACACCTCCAAGTGCCATCACATTGGGGGTTGAGTTTTAACATATGAATTGGGGGGGTGGGGCCGGGGGGGACACAAACACTCATTCTGTAGCAAGTTATAATGATAATGCAAAAGTTTAAAAAAGTTTGTTAATTTATAAACTTATATGAATTTCATTTAGAATGATTAATAGTGTAATTTTCTTAGAATATTTGCTCCTCAGAGGCTTTCTATTATCTTTTAGAAAAATATTTAATCTAGGTAAAAGATTGACTTCTAAGGCCTCAATTATCCATGGAGACGAATACAATGAGCCGCCTTTATGAAACATGGCAAATGCTATACTTTAATGACATTGCCTTGAGACTAGAAGTTTAAAAAGTTAAAATATCATTATCATTTTTAAGAGAAACCCATATTTTTAAGGAGAAATTGATTGGATGGCGAGCATGAGAAGGGATTTCTTACCATGATTTCTCAATTGTGGATATAATTATGGTCACATACTTGAATGAATTCAAAGTCAAAAACCAGTTTTACTGTTTGTAATTTAAAATATCCACTCTCTTGTAATGCCTTATGAAAAAAATACACACTTCATCACTCAAAATATGATTGCTTGACATATTTCATTTTTTACTCTAAATTGTTTTATAGTTATACTAGTCAATGTTTTATTGCTTTTCTGCTCTCTTTGTTCTTGAGGTTCATTGTAAGACTTTAAGTAAAGGATTGCATTACAGATACGCAGGTCTTTTTTCAATGCCCAATAGATATTTAGGTGCAAATGGCTTTGTAATCAAAATGCTGCTTCTTATTCTATGGAAAGCTATTTAATATTTTATATGACACCATAAATCCTTTTCCTGCCAGCAATCACATCGCACATTTGCCACAGCAGTTTACTCTTCATTTGCACCAATATGCCCCATGCCTTGTAGGGCCATTTTCAATCTGCTAAACTAAAACATGATACATTTTATGGTGGTGGCATTTTCACAACATATGTTTCTGCACTAAAAAAGTTGTACTCAGAGACCAATAAATATATATTAAAGTGAATCTTCCTCTCCTCGGGAAAATATAAAAAGTGTCATTTAAATATACTGGTTGCTTTATCTTATGAACAATTTCCTTGGAGTTGAAGTTACTTGCATATTCTAGCTTCCTTTTACAAAGTAAAGGGAAAACTATTAAGGGATTGAATGCACTGGATAAGATTGTCTTCAGTTTATGACATTTTATTTGTAATGATCTATATGTTATAATAGCCTGCTATTTACTATATCCATGACTTTGGACAAAACATACACCTGTTCTAAATCTAAATTAGGGTTTTTAAATCTTCAAATCGGAGCCCTGACTCCACAGGGTGATGTTGACCTTTGACAATTTGTGTGGCCTCTTGGGGCAGTTCTGGCTCCTCCAAGTAAACTCTAGAAACCCTATAATTTGTAATCATCTTTGTTAAACCTTAGCTGAAGAAAATTTATAAGTGACCTCAAGTAATACAGACTTGCACCTTTATAAATACATGATTTTGATTATCTCATCATTACTATGAAGACTTTTTTCACTTTCCTTTGGTGATCCATTTTCTGCCCATTTCTCTTAAATAAACTCTAGGAACACTTAGAAGAGCACTTCTCAGTTTAATAATGGAATATTTTATAATAATAATAATATAGATACATTAATAAAATAATATAGATAGATCAGTAGGTAAATATGACTAGACATTTAGAACAAAGTTGAAGTCAATAACATTATGATTCTTTCATCTTCTTTGCCTCCCACTATTTCCTATCTGTAGGTAAAGCTACCCATACCTGCTTATGATATGGTGCATTATTTTATTCTCATAAACAATGCATTTACCTCTTCTCTCTCATTCAAGAGTAGTTGTCAAATATTTATTAGGTAACTACTACTTCTCAGGCACTGGAAAAATCACTGGAGACACAGCTGGGAGCAAAGAGGTTAGGGCCCATTAGAGAACTTTCAGTATTTTTTAACAGATAAGTAGAGAAGGAGTTAGATACAATGTTGTAAGTATTATAAGAAGGAGTACCATAAGAGCCCCTGAGAAGAAATTTCATCAAGATTTGAGTGTCAGGAAGGCTGCTTGGAGGAGATGGCATGAACATATGAATAGAAGGGAGATGAATTAGGAAATTATGACTTTTAGAATGGTATCAACCAAGTGGATCCAGGAAAATTCCCTGTTATTTTCTTCTAAATCTGATGAGAAATGCAGAGAATTATGGATGCTCTCTGGCAAGTGAGAAGGAACCAGACACTGATTTACCAAAAAGATATCATATGAAAACCAGACTATCTAGAACTGTCTAAAATATCTGCAATACTTTGAATAAAGTATATTTCACAATTTGGAGGCTAGAAGAAAATTCATGGTTTACGAAATCAGGAGAGAATCACTGCATCTATCAAAAACAGTGGTGAAATATTTGTTTTATTCTTTGAATTCAAGGACAGAAGCACTGGATAGCTACCAAAAAATGTATTTTACTTCTCATAGCATGAATACATTACTGAGAGGGAGCTATACAGGCTGGAGCTGCATTCCCAGGCTTCCCTTTCATACTGGCAAGACTATGTGACTACTTCTCACCAATGGATTGTGAGCAGAAGTAACACGTGACATTTTCCTGATTTGTAAGGTAGAGGTATGTCTTTAATACTCTCCTTCCTCCCCATTTTATATTGACGATAGTGGATTCTAAGGCCATAGAGTATAGCGGAGCTACAAAATGCAAGCAATCTGGGTTCACGAATCTTCACACAGAGGAAATTCTCCAGGAAAACCTACCTGAGAAATTTTTGTTGTGTTAAGTCATCTCAAATTCAAGGTGTTTTTTTTTATAGGTGCAAACATTTCCTAAGAGTATAATCCCCAGAATTTTTCCAAAAGCCAGTTATCACTTAAAAAATTTGCTAACAGGTATGTATTATCGTCTGTTCTAGTAAATTTGCAAGTTTTTAGAGTGTAAATATTCATTTTGAAGGTGGGAAATGTGAAGCGTTTCTAGATTCTCTAGAATGATTTTTTTTTTATCATAGACCTCAGAAATAACTCTTCATAGACCAATAGCTTACTCTGATTTAGATTTTCCTGCCTTTCACTAGTGGTACGTCATTCCACTGTTACCACTTACCATGTCTGCTATTTGGTTTTTTGCTTGTTGATTTCATTCCAGTTCCCTTTTGTTAGCTACCAAATAGGTTCCTCATTAATGGATTTAAATAAAAAATATAAGTTATCTATGAGGTTCTATAGCCCATGGGCCTAGTGAAACATTTATCAGAGAAGACCATGTACTACCATTCCTGAAAGCTATCCTAACCTAAGGATTGCGGTACAAATTTCTTCAGGGAGATGTAGATACAGAAGTCAACAAGGAAGAAACATTTTAATTCTTGTTTTCATGCGGACCTTAATCTTACAGCCTCATGAACAAATTTGGAGCCTATAAACAGAACTCTCTTGTGTTGAAAAGATAGGCTGCCCATCTATGCTGTGATAGCAATAGTGGATTCCTTAGTTTTCTTTTCCTTACATTTTATCTATAAAACTATTATTATTTTGACATCAAAGAAAAATCCTAAGTAAAAAAGGAGAGGAAAATGTACTTTTCCTTAATGTTAAATATGGAGTTGATCTAAATCATCTGTCACAGGTCTTAAGAAAGAGGCATAGTCCAGAAAGCAGGTAGCCTCAAGTTTTGTGATTATCCCATATTCCACCTAAGAGAGAGAAAATGCTAAAACCAACAGTTTGAATGTTAGATCTGTAATAGATCTTGAAATTAAAAGCTCTCTACCTTTTAATATAATCAATATTCTTAATCATGATCCAATGTTATCAATATTTCTACTTTAGACTTGAGGGGCATCAGATCATGAAATGAGCAGAATGAAAGAGCCTTGAGCTCTTCATATAAGTCTACAAATATTGGATAATAATGATAAAATAATAGTGTATTTATCATTATTGTCATCATTATTATAATGGTCAATAGTATTTTACACTAGAGGCCCTGTGCACAAATTCGTGCATAGGAGGGGTCCCTTTGGTTGACCTGTGGGGATCAGGCTGAAACCTGCAGTCCAATGCCACCTGTAGCTGCTACCTGCAACTCCCGCTCATCCTGCCCCACTGCGCCAGCCGTGGGCTTGTGCCCAATCAGTCCCTATCCAGAGAGGCTCGTACTAGTGCAGCAGTATTTGTCATCCCTGAGCCCTGCATCTGGCGCCCTCCTGAGTGGAGTGGCCTGCAAGATTGGTTCGAAACTGGCTCTCTAACATCCACCAAGAGGTCCCGGATTATGAGAGGGCGCAGGCCAGGCCAAGAGACCCCACTGGTGCACGATCAGGGCTGGCAGGGACCTCGGGAGGGCTCCAGGGTGTGTCCGGCCCATCTCACTCAGTCCCAATAGGCCAGACCCCTGCAGCAAACTAACCTACCAGTCAGAGTGTTTGCCCCCTGGTGGTCAGTGAACATCATAGCGAGCAGTTGAGCTGCATTAGCATATCATTAGCATATTATGCTTTGATTGGTTGAACGGTTGACCCGACTACCAGACACTTAGCATATTTGGTTTTTATTATATAGGATACCTTTTGTGCTCTTATGCATTAGACACTATGCTTAAGGTTACAAATAAATTAATTCCAGTGATCTACATGTGCACATTGAGGCCAGATGTGTTCTGTACACAAGGCCTAAAATTTATACATTTGTAAGTGTTCTAAGCTCTATTATTTAGAATACTTTTCACACTGTATATACATTTCCTCTGGGTTTATGCTTAAATGTATAAGGTGTCAAAAGTCTTAACACAAAATATGCAAAAATATTACATTCTCAGTATAACTACTTAATTTTTGTATATAAACATACGAAACATTTGCATAGATGCATTTACATAGACACATTTACATATATAATAAAATTTAAACAAGTTTATTTTAATAATTTACCCTATAGAAATCCAAAGTAAATATATAAAATAAATTATGATTGAGTAATGATCTATCTGAAGTCAATGTTAATGCAAAGTGAAGTAAGTTCACAATGCACCTTTAAATCCAATAATGCATGAAATTCATATCTGGACATGATCTCTTCCTGAAAAAAAATAAAAAGCCTACGTATTAAATTGAAACTTGTTTGACAATTTATTTAAAAATAAGAACAAATGTTAGAGAAAAATTCTAGGTTACTCAAAAAATTTAGGTTACTCAGTATCTCATTTTGTTCAGTGAAGCTCATTATAATCTAGCTTGTTAATATACATATGCAAACATAGCATGTGTTATATCACATCTCCCAAATGTAGCTACAAAAAAAAGCAGTTAAGAGAAAGCTCCTTATAATGAAATAATGTAATTCACAAATCAGTAAAAGAGTCTTTACAATTTGTGATATAATTTTTACAACATGGGTTGATTTCTGGGCTTTCTGTTTTGTTTCATTGATCTATATGCCTGTTCTTATGCTGGCACCAGGCTATTTTGATTACAATGGCCTTGTAGTATATAGCTAGATATCTGGTATTGTGATACCTCCAACGTTATTCATCTTTCTCAAGGTTGCTGAGGCTATTCGGGATCTTTCCTGGTCCATATAAATTTTAGAATTATTTGTTCTGAATCTGTGAAATATGTCATTGGTATTTTAATAGGAATTGCTTTCAATCTATAGATTGCTTTGGGTAGTTTGGACATTTTAATGATGTGTTGTTTTGTTTTATTTTTGTTTTGCCTGGAGAACTGGTTGTTAAACACCACTGAATGAAGGCCTTGCAACAACTAACTACCTGAGAAAAGTACACAGATTTTACAGATGAGGCATATATGATTCCAAAGTCTCAGGTGGCTTGCTCCTCATCCTGACTATCCTGTATGTAATCATGTTGAAATGAAGGCTTTCAAACTGTAACTCAGTAACTTTTTTTACTCTCCACTACACTTATTTCTCTGTGCCACTAAAAATTAAGTCTTTCAATATTGTTTATCTCTGTGATAAAATTGTACAGGTTTGTGTATGTGTGTGTACACAGACTTTATTTTATTAATTGTTTTACTTAATTAGATTTTATTGACATTTATGCAGGAACTCTGAGTGATAAGGACAAAGATACAAGTTTATTCTTATGAGCTGTTTCTGTAGAGTTCTCTATTTTCATTTAATATAGAATCTTGATTCCCCATCCAAAGTGTACAGCAATAAATCAATGTGAATGTTATTGGCATCTGGGCCACAGACTTGAAGATGTTATTTCTCAGCCCAAGAGTACTTGCATAGGGGAGACTATTGCCAATATATTTAAAATGTTTAACCTTTAATATTCTAGAAGAGGATTTGGAGTGAAGTGTTAAATTTTTCATCAACTTTCCCAGAAATGTCCTGGTTGCCTCTAAAACTAGTATTCCTGGGTGCACTAATAAATACCCAGCAGGGATAATTCATTGATTCTGACAGTAATGCTGTGCTCAGAGATTTCTCCCTCTTTATTTATTTAAATCATCAATCTCGGATCCAGTCAACAACTTGTAACTAAAGAGAGATTTATCTGTCAGCTTTCAATCAACAGAATAGATACTGCTAGTGCACCAATGGCTCAAACCCTACAAATGATTATTTCAAAGTGTGATACCCTAGAAGGAATGCAATTATTAACACCATAGGCTAATCTATAATAATAAAAGCATAATATGCTAACTAGACCAGACATCCTTCTGGATGACCTTCCAGACAAAGCCGTGCTGCAAGGGAAGCCCAGGTCCCAGTTGCTTGCCAGTGGCCGGAGGGAAGCCTGGGTCCCAGGTGCCAGAGGGAAGCTGGTGCCAGCAGCTGGGGGAAGGAAGGCCTACTCTTGCATGAATTTTGTGCACCAGGCCTCTAGTTATAGTAATAAACTCTAAAAAATTAGTAAGTACTCCTTTCCTTTTACATACCTCAATTCTATTTATCTTCCTTGAATTACTCCAGATAGTTAAATATGCAAAATCTGATTCTTACTGTAGTACTGAAAGAATGACCAGTCTCTTTGGGTACTTAGCTATTTGTATGGTAGTATGAGGATATAAAGAATGTCTACTTTAGACACAATAAATATTGTAATATGCACTAATATTTTAATTTTTTATTTATTGATTGGAGAGAAAAAGAGAGAAACATCAATTGGTTATTTCACTTATTTATGCATTCATTGATTGATTCTTGTATATGGGATTGAGCCTATGACCAGGGATTGAGCCTACGACCTTGGCATATTGGGGTGATACTCTAACCAACTGAGTTACCCAGCCAGGGCAATGCACTAATATTTTAATATGCACTAATTTTCAGGTTAAACAGTAATATGATGGGATAACACAGAACTCTATTGTTTGAGAAAGCATATCTCTCTCATTAATTATTCACTGAATACTTTTGAGATTCAGGTGAAAGAAATTGATGGTATTTCAAGGATTTTAAAATGTGATATTTAGAGAAATTTACTGTCATTTACCATAAGTTTACTTACTCTTGTATTCAATGTTATTTATCTTACTAGAGGCCCAGTGCACAAAAATTTGTGCACTGGAGGGGGGAGAGGTCCTTCAGCCCAGCTTGCCCCGTATTACATACTGGGAGCCCTCAGGGGATGTCCTACACCCTACTCCCTGCTCTCCTTGGGGAGCGGGCCTAAGCCACAGTCTGGCCTCCCTTTGTGGGAGGCGACCGGGCTGATCAGGGGAAGGCACTAGCCCCATCACCCCGCTGTTGCAGCCACTGCCAGTCACCACAGCCACCAAGGTGTTTTCATCAACACGAACTCCAGTCCCTTCACCATGAAAAAATGACAACTTTCTTTAGGCATTTTCAAGATGTGTCTTTCATATAATAATAATTTCTTTAATATTTTTTTTATCCTCACCTGAGGATATGTTTCCATTGATTTTTAGAGAATGTGGAAGAGAAAGGGAAAGACAGAGAGAAACATCAAAGTGAGAGGAACACTTTGATTGGTTGCCTCCTGCATGAGCCCTGACCTGGGCCCAGGCCAGGGAGGAGCCTGCAACCTAGGTACATGCCCTTGGTCAGAATTGAACCCAGACCCAGTAGTGGGCATTATCCACTGAGCAAAACCAGCTAGGACAGGATTTGACATTTTCTTAACCCTCCAGCA
>NW_005871325.1:855163-868811 GCF_000147115.1 Myotis lucifugus | reverse complement strand
AGAAATTTTTTTGTAGAAATGCCAGAATCTAATTAGGGAGATATGCTTACACCCTAACCCAACAAAAGACTCCTACCCATATTAATTCAAATGAAGCTGAAGTAGCTATAAAAAAAAATCTTTATTGTTTAAAGTAGTACATATGTCTCCTTTCCCCCCACCATTGACCTCTACCTGGCCACCTCCACCCCCCAGCACATGCCCTCACCCCCCTAGTATCTGTGTCCATTGGTTAGGCTTATATGCATGCATACAAGTCCTTTGGTTGATCTCTTACCCCACTCCCTCCCCTGCCTTCCCTCTGAAGTTTGATGGTTTGTTCCATGCTTCTCTGTCTCTGGATCTATTTTTGTTCATTGGTTTATATTGTTCATTATATTCCACAAATGAGTGAGATCATGTGATATTTATCTTTCTCTGACTGGCTTATTTTGCTTAGCATAATGCTCTCTATGCCCATCCATGCTGTTGCAAATGGTAAGAGTTCCTTCTTTTTTATAGCAGGGCAGTATTCCATTGTGTAGATGTACCGCAGTTTTTTAATCCACTCATCTGTTTATGGGCACTTAGGCTGTTTCCAAATCTTAGCTGTAAATTGTGCTGCTGTGAACATAGGGGTGCATATGTCCTTTCTGATTGGTGTTTCCGATTTCTTGGGATATATTCCTAGAAGGGGGATTACTGGGTCAAATGTGAGTTCCATTTTTAATTTTTTGAGGAAACTCCATACTATTTTCCATAGTGGCTGCTCCAGTCTGCATTCCCACCAGCAGTGAAGGAGGGTTCCCTTTTCTCTGCATCCTCTCCAGCACTTGTGGTTTGTCGATTTGTTGATGATAGCCATTCTGACAGGTGTGAGGTGGTACCGCATTGTCGTTTTGATTTGCATCTCTTGGATGATTAGTGACTTTGAAGTGAACTTGATAATAATCTGGAAAATGCTTTTTTATTCACAAGGGGACAACTGAGGTCCAGAGTACAGACTGAATACAAAAAGAAGCCTGTGCCCTTCCTCCCCTTAAGGATGCCCCTTGAAACATGCTTTCCACTCGCATCTCTTTGCCACCTTCTAGTGCAGTGGTCAAACTCAGCTTTGAGGAAAATGGGGGATATTTTTATTATAGGACGGCTATGTGGCCAGATACAAGTTTGAGATTCTATTACTCAGGAAAAGAAGCAGATGCAAGCTATTGATGGGAGACAGCACCTATTTCTTACCATTTAGTGCTTTGACTACCCAAATGATGGTAGGAAAACTTTTTCTCCTACATGAACATATTTGTCCCCCACCGAAGGAAATAACCTCAAGGTTGTAGATCAGGGGTCCTCACACTTTTTAAACAGGGGGCCAGTTCACTGTCCCTCAGACCATTGGAGGGCCGGACTATAGTTTAAAAAAAAACTATGAACAAATTCCTATGCACACTGCACATATCTTATTTTGAAGTAAAAAAACAAAATGGGAACAAATACAATATTTGTATTTGCATGTGGCCCGCGGGCTGTAGTTTGAGGACCCCTGTTGTAGATAATTCATGTTTTTGGTTCAAAATCCA
The DNA here is from genome assembly GCF_000147115.1 of Myotis lucifugus. NCBI lineage: Eukaryota > Metazoa > Chordata > Mammalia > Chiroptera > Vespertilionidae > Myotis > Myotis lucifugus. Next base: position 867,255 of record NW_005871325.1, on the reverse strand, counting down.
GCAACTCAGAAAAAGGTCAGATCTGGATATGATGTCCATTGCTCAAGACAGCTGTTTCTGCCTCATCTAACATACAGTATGTCAGAGGCCCAGGACAAGCACAATGACATTAACTTTGAACAAGGTAGAAATGGGGATGGCACAGTAGTCACTGTGATTGTTGTGGTCAATTCCCAAGTTAAAGTAACTGGAGCCAAATATCTTGTGGAGACATATTTTTGAGTCTCAAGCGATCACTGTTTTACTTATTAGCCTCTCTGTTGTGCCCATCTTTCTGTGTCTCAACCAAATGGCAAGTACCTTGATATTGAAATTATTTGTTAGAATTTGAAACATGCTAATTAATCATAACTCCCTCACTTAATGGTTCTGAATCATTTGAAAACTAACATACCAGTAAGATAGGTATCAAAAGATCAGTTTCTTGGCTGCTAAATCTAGACTGAAGAAGGTGCTCTAGACATGAGATCTAAATGGGGTTTGTATACCTTCCTTCTTTAAATCAAGCCCTTGTGATCTATCTGCAGGGACAGGTGGATCTTTTTAGAACATATGTACCTGCCAGACAACTGGACTTTGTCTTTAAAACTCTGAGGGTGGGGCAGAACAGCTGAAAGGCGTGCAAGTGATGGGCCCCTCTGGGAACCTTATTCTGTACTCATGAATCAAAGACATTGTGGTGAATGACAAGAAGAGCAGTACAACAAAAAGCAAGGAACTATGGGGAGAATAATAAAATGGTTCCCCCTATCCTATTTTATTTGTTTAAATATATTTGATTGATTTTAGAGAGGGAAGAAGGCAGAGGGAGAAAAAGAGAGGGAGAAACATTGATGTGAGAGAGAAACGTTGATCAGTTGCTTCCTGTATGCACCCTGCCCAGAGACTGAACCCACAACCACCGTATGTGCCAGGACCAGGGATCAAACCTGTGATCTTTTGGTGTATGGGAAGACACTCAACCAACTGAGCCACACAAGCCAGGGCTCCCCTATTCTATTTTAATTGATAAAGAAGTTCAATAGGATTTACTTGATTTTTATTTTCAAAGAAACTTTTTATTTTTATTCTCTCTCTCTCTCTATTTCTCTCTCACTCTCATTGAATTTCATCTATACAGCTATAGCTTTTGGCTTACATAAGTAGGGAAAATACTACCATAAAACAAATTTGTGCAGATTCCTCAAATAAAAGCCTAATACCTAAAAAATCCAACAGAGTCTATGAGCTTCAAGGAATACTGAAGCTCTTGTATTTTAGAAATGATCTAAATCCCAATAAGAATATTGTAAGAAACATAAAATTGATTTATGTTTACATAAAACGATCGAGAAATTTTTAAATTTATATTTGTAATTTAAATTCTTTATTGTTTAAAGTATTACATGAGTCTCCTTTTTCCCCCACTGACCTCTCCCCAGCCTCTCCCACCCCCTCGGCACATGCCTTCACCCCCCTACTGTCTGTATCCATTGCTTATGCTCATATGCATGCCTATAAGTCCTTTGGTTGATCTAACGATTGAGAAATTTTAATGTTTTCTCATAGCTACTTCTTAGGTAGCTACATAACACTGACCATTATTTTCCAGGCTAGGAGACTAAGGACAGGAAGAAAAATGACTTTGTCTAGTAAGGCAAGCAATCCAGACTTCTAAATTTGGCCCTCTGATTTCACACTCCTTGCTTTCTCTACTACAGCGTACTGAAGTCACTAGTGAAAAAGCCCTCCATATGTCACACAACATGCCATAAGATTCTCTAACTATTTTGAAGAAAATCTCCCAGCGAAATCAATGACCAGGAGAGAATTGTAGAAAGCAGATGGTGTCAACAGCACACGTCTGGTGTGGCATCTGCGGTTACTTCTGTGCCTCTACATTGGATTGTACTTACATTCAAAGAGCCAATATGTTCAGAAAGAAAGAAAATCATAATAAAATAAGAACAAAACTTTTAGTGTGAACACATTTACTAATTATGAAACTGCTGATGGATATTAACCATACTGTGTGGTGTGAGTGTGTGTGTGTGTGTGTGTGTGTGCGTGCGTGCGTGCACGCACGTGTGCCTGTCTGCCTGAGCACCAGAAGAGGCTTACCTAATGCTCAGCGAAGGCTGTAAAGCTTGGAAGCCCAGAGGCCAAAGGGACCCCGAGAGACTCACCTAGAAATCACAGTAATGGAGTTGCAGTGGTAACCCCCTACCTAATTACAGATGGTGCTCAAGGCAAAATCCCATTAGGACAAGTTTTATGGGTTTGTGGCAGATAGGCTGTTAGAAATTACACTATTAGTACACGGAGCTTGAAGTCAAAATAGTACTGATCTCCAGTCTCTCTGTAGTTAATAAATGGTAAAAACAACAAGCAAGCAAAGAAATCCCATAGTAGTTCAACTTAAACTGGATTCTATTCTAAGAAAATATGCTTAAGTAACATAAAAATACCTCTAATTGAAGGTAACATATTTTTAGACCTTTACTCCAGAAAACATTGAAATATGTATATTTAATATTTTTGAATGTTTTATTTTTTAATTTCTTTATTGATTAAGGTATTACAGATGTGTCCTTGCCCCCCCCATTACCCCCCCACCCTCCCCACTCATGCCCTCACCCCCCTGTTGTCTGTATTCATAGGTTGGGCTTATATGCATGCATATAAGTCCTTTGGTTGATCTCTCCCCATTACCCCCACCCTCCCCTACCTTCCCTCTGAAGTTTGACAGTCTGATCAATGCTTCTCTGTCTCTGGATCTGTATTTAATATTGAAAACAAGCTAAAAAGTGAGGTCCGTTTGATTTTCACTTCGAAGCAGTGTGTTTTATTAGGTTACTGATACTAGAGCACATGGCTGCACCTGCAGCCTGACCTGCACTAGGTCCATGAGGATTTCATGAAGGGAATGCCAGACACATGTTCACTTTATTGCAGTGTAAGAAGAGTTTTGTCTGAGTCCCCTGTGTCTGTGCCCTGGTGAAATATGCTGGACTGCACGTGTAGCCTAAGACCTTATTTGGGGTGTTTGACTAAAGGTCAAGGCTCCAAGCATGCCTACTCTCGCTTTTTCTTGTCTGTACTAGAGCATTTGGGCTTTCGAACCATAATGCCAAAGGAAGGCTTCAAGCATAAACCAAAGTAGAAAAAAATAAGAACTAGAGCAGAACAGGCCTAAAATTCTCAGTTTATGCTTCTTTCGCCTGAATCCACATCAGGTGGGTTGACAGATCTCTCTTTGCAAACATCCAGACAGTAAATGCAAATCCAGTTTTGTGGCTGAGAAGACCTCGGTGGCATCCACTCAGATTTGCCACTGCAGCATGAAGGCAGCCACAGACAATTCAGAAACAAGTGGGCGTGGCCAGATCGGCAGTAGAACTGGCTGGATGTGGCCTGCGGGCCTCTTGTACTGACTATGTGGGTGTTTAGCGAATACTCTGTCGCTCTTCCTTGCCTGAGGAGGCTTCAGGCTGTCTCCTGGAAGGAACTACAAGAAAGGCAAGGAAGAGAGGGCATGTGCTGGGTTGGTGGTGGTGGGGGGGGCAGGGATAGGAGATACCGGGGGAAGGTCAATGGGGAAAAAAAGGAGACATATGTACTACTATTTGTAATACTTTAAACCAGTGGTTCCCAACCTTCCTAATGCCGCGACCCTTTAATACAGTTCCTCATGTTGTGGTGACCCCCAATTTCATTGTTACAAATTGAACATAATTAAAGCATAGTGATTAATCACAAAAACAATATGTAATTATATATGTGTTTTCCGATGGTCTTAGGCAACCCCTGTGAAAGGGGTCGCTACCCACAGATTGCGAACCGATGCTTTAAACAATAAAATAAAATAAAATTTAAAAATACACCCCCCCCCAAAAAAAAAGAAAGAAAAAAAAACAAACACGACTCTTTGTTTCATTGATGTCTCTGACCCTTAACTCTATGGCCTAGTTTGGTTTTATTTTCTTGAAGCATTCAGAGCTGCTTCTAAGAGGCTAATCTTGTAATCCTGAGCTTCAGGTGAAAATGTGTAGTCAATGATACCCCAAGGGAGTTTTTCCTCGTTAGTAACCCCGTTATTAACCTAGACCTGTAATGCAATCATCTGCCACACTTGCTGTGGAAACCCTCACAAAAACCATGTTCAATCACTCTAAAAGTAAGAGGATACTACACTACATAAAACTTTCTAAAGCTTTTATAAAATTAAATATCATAACAGAGCCAATCTCAGGAAATATATTTATTGTATTTTTGTTTTTTGATAGTTCTTGCTTAATTTTTTTCCCGGCAGAAAGTGAAAAGGAGAAGCTAAATTGTCACAAACTAAGTAGCAATCTTGACAAACAGTTTTATTCCTTGAACTGATTAAAGGTCCTCTAGTTAGCTTGAAAAAATTGAGAATGTGCCTACGTTCTGGGCCATAGTTTTATTTTCCTGTTCATCTGAAGAGAAGGTGAGTTGGCCTCCTTGAATGCCTAGCTCACCAGCACCAGCAGCTTCATCCTCTGCCTTGAAATTATTTAAGGCACGACTGCTTTTAAAATGCATGAACCTATACATTGCCCTCAATGTTCTAGTCTTTGATCTTTCACCACTGATGGTTCTACATCATCAAAAATTCTCAAAGCTCCTCCATGAACAGTGGTCAGGCCCATGGGCACACTGAAAAAATGTGATCTTGAAACCACAAAATTGAAAGTCTTTACACTGAGCCTCCAGTCCTGCATTTGTTTAAACATATTCATTATACCTCGGAATGGCTTTTGCTGTTATTCAGTAAATTATACATGATACCACTTCTAATGTTTTAAATGAGAGAGCTGACAGTCAAAATAGAGAATTCCAATTAACACTGAATTTTTATTTTATCAATATTTTAAAGGATTTTAAGCATCAGATATGAGGTGTGATTCTAAAGTGTGACTTTTGTCACAAATCAAAATTTCCACATCCACATGGCTCCTGTCCTTCTACTGGATTCAACAAACGTTTATTATGTGACTACTGTATGTCTGATATAAAGCCATGTACAATGAGAAAGACACATGCTCTGCCTTCTAGGAGCATAAATTTAGAAAAGCAATTAGGGTATGTGTCTTACAAAATTAGTCAGCTTATGTGAATCATTTCTGTGTAATTGTTTTTCAAGAACAAGACTTTAGAAGTAGCCCTGGCTGGGTAGTTCCGTTGCTTAGAGCATTGTCTGGATATGACAATGTTGCAGGTTTGATCTCTGGTCAGGGCAAATATAAGAATCAACCAATAAATGCATAAATAAGCAGAACAGCAAATGGGTTTCTCTCTCTCTCTCTCTCTCTCTCTCTCTCTCTCTCTCTCTCTCTCTTCTTTTTCTCTAAATTTAATATAGAAAATACCTCAGGAGTAATAAATTATATGAGAAAATGAATCTTATTACTTGGATTAGAGGAAAAATTACTCTTTTTTACTTGCTAGGTCTCTCTATCTCCTGTCCCAACTATTTTAGAACCCTTACAGAGATAAATTAGTGCTTTGCAAAAAAAAAAAAATCTTGACAATGAGACCAACACATTAGACTGAATTTTTAAACTGAGAAAACATAAGGTAGAAACTAGGAAGCAAAATAACATATGTTCATTTATTTGCTACCTCTCTAACAGTGTATTAATTAGGAGTCTATTGGCTTTAAGTGATGGAAACCCAAATAAATTAGTGGAGGAAAACAGAGAAATATATTGACTCTTGAATATACATGACTTTCAGAAAACCAAACCATGGGAAGGGTGCTAGCTCCAAGAATTCAGCTCTCCCATATAGTCTTTTCCATTTCATCTTTGGCTCTGTTTATCTCTGGCAATCACTTCATCATGTCTCATGCCTGACCTTTAGGAATTATGGCTATCAAGAAGAAAAAAGTTTTAAATCTTCTAATTTTTATATTAGAGAGGACTTCACTGATTTCTTAATCCCATCATTATAGAATTCTGGGGGGAAAATTTGATTGACTCAATTTGAGAAAGGTTCACCTCCCAAGATATATCAACTGTGTACATAAAAATGCCAGTGCCTCAGTGGGTCAGGTAGGTATAACAAAGGCAGTGCTCCCAGGAAAGCCCTAAGACAGCCACTAATAACGGCCTCTATAGAGATTGACTACAGACATATAAAATGTAAATATTGCAAATGACTAATAACCATAAATGCAAATATCATAAATAAAAACACCACAAATAAGTTTTCAATTTGTGGTTTAATGCAGAAATAAATTAAGCAGATAGAATACCTTATGTCTCCATTCATCATCTTGGCACATTTTTTATGCTTTTGTTTGGGTACTAGTGAAACTAGGAGGAAGTTTCGTGTGCACATGAGCTTTTTTGATGTAGGATTTAGGACATTTTAAGATAAGAATAGTATGTGAATACAGTTGAGAGGTAATTTATTTTATCTTTATTAAGCACTTTTATCATTTTAGTTTATAGCAATTCATAAAAATGTCACCTGCAACTCAAGTCCCTCTTACTTTATCAATTTACTCTTTAATAATAGATAATAATGGATTTTTATTAGAAGAAGTTAACAAAAGACTGTATGTGTTATGTATAAAATTTATTGGAACTAATATAGGATAAATCAGTAATATTGCTAATGGGCAGTACATAGCCTTGTCTAAATAGTTTTCATCTATATGATTATTTATTACTAGAGGCCCAATGCAGGACATTAGTGCACTGGGGAGGGGGGGTCCCTCATCCCAGCCTGCACCCTCTTGCAGTCTGGGACCCTCAGGGGATGTCTGACTGCCGGCTTAGGCCACTCCCTGCCTAAGCCGGCAGGCGGACATCCCCCCGAGGGATTCTTAGCGCTGCTACAGAGGCAGAAGAGGCTCCCACCACCACTGCTGCCCTCCCCAGCCATCAGCCCAGCTTGTGGCTGAGCGGTGCTCCCCTTGTGGGAGTACACTGACCACCAGGAGGCAGCTCCTGCATTGGGCATCTGCCCCAGGTGGTCAGTGTGCATCATAGCAACCGGTCGTTCCAAAGTTCAGTCGATTTGCATATTAGCCTTTTATTATATAGGATAACTTTATTATATTTATATATTTAAATGAATGCTTTTTAAGATCTTGATTAACCTTTTATAAAAATACTCTTAAGTACTTTCATTTTTCATTTGGTTCTCTAAATATTAATTGAATGAAGAACACCAAACGAGGAAATGACTAAATTCCTCAATTTATAAAAAGTAGAACTTAGAACAAATTCACTTAGAGTTCTAATTCCCAAATGAAATCTCAGATTTAGCTCATGTTGTCTATAACATTAGAGGTTGAAAAGAACAATCTTGTAATAAACTTGGTTTTATTGTTGAAGACCTCACAAACTATTTATTAAAGGTAGTTTGAAAATAAATATGACAACTACATTATACTTTTAAAAAATGTTTTACCCTGTATAGGATGCTTGCATTATAAATACTTGTGAAGTGGTTTCTTTCCAAATAGATTGTGAGTACAGCCAGTTCTAATATAACATACCATATGTAGTCCTAAAAATCGCTGTGCTGTGTAAAATTGCACCATAAAAAACACAGGGCCTATGGGAAAAATGGGGTTGGGTCACAGCTCTCAAGAACTTTGTTAGTGACACATTTAAGATAGGAACCTAATAAAAACAGCGGCACACTTTCATACAGAGTAAATGGTGAAGAAACACATGAATAGTGCCTCAAAAATGGCACTTTACTTTAAAATATGCCTGAAGTTTGTGGATGTGGGCTTCAGAAACTATATTAGTTTTTTATTGCTTGCATAACAAATCACCACAAACTTACTGCCTTGAAGCAGCACCCATTTTTTTTATTTTTATTTTGTAGGTTTATAGGGCCAGAAGTCTAGCATAGCTTTGCTGGATCCTGGGCTCAGAGTCTCACAGGATGAAATCAAGGGTCAGCAGAGCTGTTAAAGCTCTGGTCCTCTCCTAAGTTCATTCAGTTGTTAGCAGAATAGATTTTGTTAGCAGAATAGATTTTGGGGCTGTAAGAGTGGAGCCCTCACCTCCTACAGGCCACCCCTCTCGATAGGCTCCGTGGTTTGCTTCTTTATAGCCAGCAGGAGAACATCTCTAACTTTGCCAACTCTGACCCTCTTTTTTTAAAAATACATTTTATTGTTTTTTTACAGAGAGGAATGGAGAGGGGTAGAAAGTTAAAAACATCGATGAGAAATATCAATCAGCTGCCTCCTGCACACCCCCTACTGGGGATGTGCCCGCAACCAAGGTATATGCCCTTGACTGGAATCGAACCTGGGACCCTTCAGTCCACAGGCCAATGCTCTATCCACTGAGCCAAACCGTTTAGGGCTCTGACCCTCTTTTAAAGGGCCCTCTATTAAAGGGTTCACATAATTGAGGTTCACCCAGAATAATCTACCTTTCAATTAACTTAAAGGTAACTGATTAGAGAACTTAATTATAACTATACATTTCCTTCATCTTTACTCTATGATGTTTCATAGTCGTGGGAGAGATAACCCTCACTCTGCCATGTTTCATTGATTAGAAGCAAATGACAAGTTTCTCCCACCTAAAAGCAGGGAGATAACACGGATATGAATCACTGAAGGTCATCTTTGAGTTCTGGCGAAGGCAGAACAGTTGCTGCCTGTGAGTGATTGTGCAGTGGTGGAAGGAGGGCTATGTGAAATTGCGTGGAAAGTTTTCACACAAGATGTGGGCCAATGGGGCTCACAACACATGCAGTGAATTGAGGTAGCTGGTGGAGACTTGACGTGTATGTATGTGTGTGGTTAGTGAATGCCTACGTGGTAGCTCAGCTTAGCTGGGTATAGTTTTGTGCATTCAGCTAGTGTTTCTCACAGATGAAATCATGCATAAGCAAATGTGAAATCCGTATTATGCTCAAATTGTTCCTTAATAGAGCAGTTGTGTTGGGACTAATGCATGTTTTTAAAACAAGCATTACAGCAGAATGAACTATACATATTTATCTTTCTATTGTCTTTAATACTTAGAATAATGTTGGCATAGAGTGGAAGTTGTGTAATGTCTTTTAAATTGGACAAAATTGAAATAGACTTTGGAATTTGGGATAGAAACACATATGGGCTTTAGTTTAATCCATCAAGTCCTCACTGAGTTGTGTTCATGGCTCCCATGAGCCAAAGAGAAAGAGAAACTGATGAATATATGGTTTATCTACATAATCATGTAGGACTCATACAGAATAAACGGTAAAAGTTCAGGAAAATATATTGTGAAGGCAGAATGATACAGTTTGGATACCTGAGTTCGAATTTAACGATTATTATGATGATCTTCCTTATGTAAATTTTCCCTTGTTTTAAAATGTGTTTGAGATAAGTGAGTTTCTGAAAGTAAATGAGCATCTGTAACAGAACCTTTCAAAAACACATACATAGGTTTGTCTCCTTTTCCTACTTGAGGCGTTTGTAAAATATTTCCTGGGTAATCAAGGATCTGCTATATTGAAGAAATTTCAACATAGCTCCCCAATCATGCTTCTCCACAGAAACATGATCAGGAACCTAAACAAAAGCAGGCAAAGTGTCAAAACAAACTCTGTCAAAAATGGTTTTCATCTGTGGAGTAGCAAAATTAGGATGCCTTGTGTGTAGCTTATCTAGTGTAACTTATGAAATAATGTGAGGAAGACCATAGGAAGATATTCTTTTTTGAATATAATGACCGAGGACTAAACAATGAATTCAAATTAGCACCTAAATTACCACTGAAATAAATAAAGATACATGAAATAAGAGTATCTTTAATAGCCTTTGTTAGATATAGTAATGAAATAGCATCAAAAACAAGACAAATTTGAGAATTTTGAACAAAATACTAGTGCGTTGTGATATGACTCAAGGAAGTGTCAAACAAACTGTAACTTAATAAACACACGGGAAAGCTTTCTAGAATATATGGGGTATCTGTGGGGTTGAGAAGAAAAACTTGGTGCTAATTAGAAAAAAAATAGGAAAAGAATATAAATGCAGTAGCTAAACAATGTAAGAGTAAACACACAAAAATAACATCATGTTTGTTATTGAAACAACGGTGAATTTTGTTTAAAAAAACTCAGTGACTCCCAAGCTGGTTCAAAAACAAAAAACTGAATGTCATTTGCAATAAATCCATCTAAAAGAAAATAGCATTGAGTGATAATAATACAGGAATAACAAATGTTCATCAGCTAAATAGAAACAAAAAATAATGCCAGTGACCATCCTAGACAATATATGACAATGTACAGTTCTGATGGAAGGTATGACTCATTCGACAAATATTTTTACGTGGTGCTTGCTATATCCAGAAGTAGTGCTGAGTGTTGAAATGAGCAGGTGCAGACAGAAGACTTTGTGGTCTTCCCTAGCCTTTTGTCTCAGTGGATAGGCCACCGGCCTGTGGACTGCAGGGGTCCCAGGTTTGATTCTGGTTAAGGGCATGTACTTAGCTGCAGTCTCAATCCCCAGACCTGGTCGGGTGTGTGCAGGCGGCAAACAATTGATGTTTCTCTCTCTCTCTGTCTCTCCCCCTCCCTTCCACTCTTTCTAAAAATCAATGGAAAAATATCCTCGGAGTGGTTTTAAAAAATCCCACAAAAAACAAACAAAAAAGACTTTATGATTTTTCCTCCCCTCAGCCAGGTCTCATCATCTCTGTCTTTCTTAAATAATCCTAGGCATCAATGTTTTATGAGTCATGGAGTTATACCATAAGCTTTATTCCCCTGCTCTCCCAAAAAAGTAAATACAATTAGGGATACACATAATCTCTGCTAATATGTTGATCTAGAAATTACAAATTTTGTTTGACAATCACTGAAGAGGTCTTGTTGTCTAAATAGCTTAGCCCATTCATGGCTAAGTTTACTAAAAAATTCCTGGACTTTCAAAATTTCACATAAGCTTAGGAGGGGAACAAATCAACTTTAAAGATAGGAGATAATCAAGAAAATTGTAATGCTAACTGGAGTTTGGATGAAATTACAGAATTAATTTTCTTTCAGTTTGGTAATGGCATTGTAGTTATGTTAAAAAACATAAAAAGGTGTATTTTTTAAATTTTCTAGAGACTCTATATACAGTTAAAATGGGGCAGGGAGGATGTGGGAAAAGCAGGTAGAGAAAAAGAGGGTTAGATGAAAGGAAATTTGCCTATGTTGATAACTAAGTGAAAGATTTTAAGAGATTCAATAATTTTTCTACTTATGTATATGTGTGAAATTTTGCAAGACAAAACTAAAAATTAGCCCAGTAGCAATGAGCACACAGAGCACCCAGCTCTTAGGTTACAATATCATTCTCAATAAAAGTACCCAGATCTCCTTGGGAAAATGTCTGGCTCTAGGACTGGGACATGAATAAACAAATAAGCCTGGGGCATCTTGTGCCAGAAAGTAAGAAAGTGGTCAAAACCTCAAAACTGAAATAGGGATATGTTAAAGGACATAGATAGAAGCCAACATGAAAGAAAATCAATTTCCAAAGCTGGGACAATTTGAGCAACAAAAAAATTAATATAACTTATAGTCTATAAAAAATGTCCATGAGTCCATGTGCTATAAATAAAAGATCAGCTCAGCTGGTGTGGTTCGGTGATTGAGCATCAAACTATGAACCAGGAGGTCAGTTCAATTCCCAGTCAGGGCACATGCCTCGGTTGCAGGCTCGATCCTCAGTGGGGGGCATGCAGGAGGCAGCCAATCAATGATTCTCTCTCATTGTTGACTAGAGGCCCGGTGCATGAAATTGTGTATGAGGGGGTGGGGAGGGGTGTTCCCTCAGCCCAGCCTGCACCTTCTCCAATCCGGGACACCCCTCTCACAATCCTGGACCGCTGGCTCCTAAGTGCTCACCTGCCTGCCTGCTTGGTCACCCCTAACTGCCACCCCCACCAGCCTGGTCACCCCTTACTGCCCCCCCCCTGCTGGCATGATTACCCCCAACTGCCCCCCATGCTGGCCTGGTTGCCCCCAACTGGCCCCCTGCTGACCTAGTCATTCCTCACTGCCCCCCCCCCCCCCCAAAAAAAATGCTCCCAATTGTACCCCCCCAGTTTTTGGATGGCCCC
>NW_005871325.1:788269-854916 GCF_000147115.1 Myotis lucifugus | reverse complement strand
CCCCCTCTGCTGTCCTGGTTGCCCCTCCCTACTGCCCTCCCACCAGCCTGGTCACCCCCAACTGCTCCCCCTGCTGGCCTGGTCACCCCCTACTACCCTCCCACCAGCCTTGTTGCCCCTCATACCCCCCCCCTGCCGTGCCAGCCTGGTTGCCCCACACAGCCTGCTGTTCAGTCGTTTGGTCATCCCTCACTAACCCCCCTGCCGGCCTGGTTGTAGGCAGCCATCTTGTGAAAGTGTGAGGGTTAATTTGTTTATTATCTCTTTATTATATAGGATGTTTCTATCTCTCCCTTTCCTTTCCTTCTCTGAAATCAATAAATATATATGTATATTTTTAAAAATCAAACAGATAAATAAATGGGTGAAAAAGACAAATCTTTCATATAGAAGAATTCTAAAATGTTTATATATATATTAACTGCTCTAGGAGATGGAGCTTAATGCCCCAACCCCTGAGTATAAACTATCCTTAATGACTTGCCTTTACAGAATAGAGCATGAAAAGGTGTGGGGGGAATAACTACAGTGGAGAAATCTGGCAAACATTACTTTTGCCAGGTGATCAGGTTTAACATCATCAATAATAAGTCATCATAATAGCATGTACACTTGATATGATGGGATGAGAAGACAAATTCACCTGTTTGATCAACCATGGCCCTGTAAATCTAACCATATGAAAAGCATCACACAAATCCAAATTGAGCAACATTATACAAAATACCTGACCAGTGCTCCTCAAGACTGTCGGGTCATGAAAAATAAGCCAAGTCTGAGAAACTGTCAGAGCTAAGGAGACGTGACTAAATTTAAGCTAATATCCTGGGCAGGATCCGGGAACCAAAAAAAGAACATTAGATGAAAATTAATGAAATCTGAATAAAGCATAAAGTTTAGTTAATAAAAATATATCAAGGCTGGCTTCTTAGTTTTGATAAATGTAGCATACTAAAGTATAGCATTAAAAAAATAGAAAATAGGGTAAAGAGTAGATGGGAACTCTGTACTATCCTTGCAACTTCTCTGTAAAATTTAATGTAAAAAAACTTTAATTAAATTGAAAAACCATAGAGTGGCCCTAGTGAAAATGTTTCAAATATATGTAAATTAATTAAAATATAGTAGAGGTAGGGCCCAGAATAATGGTGTTTTGGCAAATGAAGTGAAAGGCAAAGACCATATTTTGAGAATCTACCATGGGCTAGAGGCTGTGCTAGGTGCTTCATTTTATATAACATATTGTATTTGTTGCCTTTGCATCACTCTATATTTAGGCACACAGAAAATGCCTCTAAACCAATAAACCAGCTCCAAATAGCTACCAGCCAAGTTTCTCAAATTACAAATAAATCAAATTGACAACTTTTGAATGTCATTAGGGCTTACATATCACCTAGTGTGACAGGTAGGAAAATGATGTCTTCTCCAGGTTCTAAAACAAATTACTAAAACCTCAATGTCATTCTTTCACACAAATGCAAAACCAGAATTCTATAGGAAACTAAACCTTTGTTCAAAACTGAGCATTCAAGCCTGGAGACTATAAAAGGTGTTTCTGTAGTTTAAAACTGTGCTGAAGAACTCCAAGTGTTGTGGATGGGACTGCTGAAACACTAGAATGAAAAGCAGCTTATCTGACCTAACAGGGGTTACATCAAAGTGTATTCTTTTTTGGAAAATGTATTTTTATAGAAAATGTGGAGTGGCTACAAATTAACCATTCCATCAAGACTAAAATGTCATGAATATTTCCTGCATAGTGATTCTTGGTGCCAGAAAAGGATCCTCAATTGTACTTTTGAAAGAGTTATTTGGCAAAATCTCATTGGAAAAATATGTAATTGAAATTATTATTTATTAAAAGTTTGTTGTGTAAAACACTGGGCTAGGTTACTAAAAATAAATAACATTTTAAGAAAATATAACTAAGTAAAAGATAATGATAATTTCTTAGAATTGTAGCAATGAGGATATTGCAGTCATTGTGCCTACTGAACACTGGATAGAGGACCAGAAAAAAGACATGAAGGCAGACTTTCTGTTATATCAATATTCACTCTAAGGCCCAACTCTATCAGAATATATATATTTTTAACCTTCAAACTTCATATATATGCCATGGTTTGCATTGCATGATGAGTCAATTAAAATCCATTTATCTGAACCAAAGAGAATAGTCAAATAACATAACTTCAATACAGAATGTAATTATATAAATGCCCAAGCCCTGTACATTCCCAAGTCTATATAAAGTTTATATATATAGACTTTCGACCATTCGACCAGTAGCTATGACACGCACTAACCGCCAGGCAGCAGATGCTCAATGCACAGGCATGGAAACATGGAACAGACTGGTGAATCTCAGAGGGAACAGGGGAGGGGGGATGTTGGGGAGAGATTAACCAAAGATCTTATATGCATACTAGAGGCTCGATGCAGGATTCATGCACCAGTGGGGTCCCTCGGTGTGGCCTGTGGGGATCGGGCCGAAACCTGCAGTCCAACATCTCCTGAGGGCTCCCGAATTGCGAGAGGGCGCAGGCCAGCCCAAGGGACCCCACCGGTGCATGAATCCACGCACCAGGCCTCTAGTATTTCACGTAAGAAGGCATTCACAGGAATGTGGTTTAAAGTTGGTAAATCAGAAGTTCAAAAATGTCAAGGCTCTTATCAACTTCCACAGTCCTCTCCTTGTTCTCCTAGAGTCACAGGATAGAGATTACAGCTCCAAACATTATGTCAGCTCACAGCCATGTTCGAGTGTGCGGGAAAGGATTAATTTAGAACATCTGGGTTGCTCAACACCCTTGGGCTGCCCAAGCCCTGTACATTCCCAAGAAGGATTTGCCTTCAGGACTGGCGCTTGGCTGGCTCCTGGGAGGTGAATACTGAGCCCTTGGAATATTCTGGCTGCTTTTAATATTTTGTGTTTTGTTTGCATGACTTGGGCCATGAGGGACCAGTTTGACCAGACATTTTATACCAGTAGTATTGTTTATGGTGAATGCCTGTTTTGCTCTGGGGGTTGGAGTCTGAATAGCTGAGGCCGACCACAGAGGTGCTGTGTGCTTATATGACTAATTACAGTGTCCCCAAACCCCTCCCCCCAAAACAAACAAACAAACAAACAAAACAACACCTAGATGTTGAGGATAGATGAGCTGCCCTGGTTGGCAATGCTTTTTATGTGTACTACACATTATTGCTGAGAGAAAAAGCATGTTGGTATGACTCTACTGGGAAAGTACTCCCGGAAGCTTATACCTGGTTTCTCCTACATTTTATACTATGCATCTTTGCTCTGTATGGATCTTAACCTATGTCCTTTTGCTGTAGTAAACCACAGTGCTGCATTAACAGCTTTTTGAGTCCTGTGAGTCCTTCTAGCTAATGATCCAGCCCGAGTATAGTTTTGGGGACATCCAGCTAAATCAGTGTCAAAAATGAAATAATGAGAACATCATTTTCACTTATGTCTCTTCTTACCACAAAGGGAAAATTCTCCCAGAATTTCCCCTAAGACAGCTTCATTTTCTTTGGTCAGAACCAGGTCACAGGGTCACTCCTAGCTGCAACTGAGGCTAATTGAGAATGTGGGCTGCTATTAAGGAAATGGCTGTTAACTAGGCCACTGAGAGCCATGGCACAGATGATTTCAGGTTCCTCTATATTTTCACTCCCTCATTATGTCTGTTTCTTTTTTGGGGCCAGTTTCATTCATTCTAAATGCTTTTTTTCCCCATTTACGTTTTTGTTAAGCGTTCATGTTCCACACTTGTGTGGCTTATGTGGCAAGCCTATTTGGAATTATTTAATTCCAGAAAAAAGGTTAAAACTAATGGATTAATGGGACATAAGGGTGGAACTGAATTATATAAAAGAATTTACCTCAAGTTGGCATCCAACTTTTACGTATGTCACATTTGATGCTGCCTCGGGTCACAAAACTTGTTAATAGCAGATAGAGTTAGAACATGAGTTTCCTAACTTCCAAGTCATTTTTTTTCTTTCCCATTGAGCCAACAGCCTTTGATACATTCCTCTCTGTTCTGATACATGAAAATGGGTCCTACAAAGCCACTGAGGATGATGTATATTCTCACAAAGAATTACATTAACACTGCTGAGATATACAATGTTTCAGCCAGCTATATTTATCGTGCTTGCATGAAAAAAACATATTATTTTGTATTATGAAAATATTATTGTATTAATACATGTGATTATAAAACATAAGGCCAACATCAAGTCCCACTGAGCTGGGAAGATTCCATGTCCATTCTATCGGTGATTATTTTCTTCCTTACACCATCATCACGGAATCAAATCAGGTGTGATTAGGGGGTTGTAGGTTTTATTTTCTAAAATAAAATATGGCTGCTCAACGAATCAAGTTATAATCTTCTTAGAAGTTATCTGGCTATGTAATAGAAACTTCATGACTTCTTCCATCTCGGCCTCCTCAAAGGGGTGAACATATGGAAAACATTTGGTAGTTGAGGCAATGATCATTATCACATAGTTTTTAAGTAAACAGAAATTTATACATTCATATTCCCTAGTGAAATGAAATCATAAGCAGAGTTGGACGAGACTTAAGCATCCAGTCAATTCTTTCTTTGCCTGCTTGAGTCCTGTGTGCAGCTTGCCAAATAAAAGCCTGCCTAGTCCACCATTGAAACTTCTAGCAATGATTAGCTCATTAACTTCATTAAGTAGTTCATTCCATTTTTATATAGCTTTTATTGCTGGCAATTCCTATCTACTATGGAGTTGAAAAAATACCTCTTTATAAATTCAACCCAGAAACTTAAGACTTATTTCATGCAGTAGGCCTTTAAATCTTGGACGACTCTTTTTGGGGTATCATTTAAATCTCAAATTTTATTATTATTATTATTACTTGAGTCAAATCTGCTAAGAGTAGCTCATTACTGTTTTATTCTGTTTTTATTTTTTTAATATAGTTATTTTTAATGAGTTCTGCATATATATAAAAACCGCATATGTTCATTAACCTCGTGTAAAATCTAATTAAAGTGATGTGTACTTTAATTTCCTCATCAAATGTTTTCAATAGCCACATTATTATTAACCTTAGGTATATGTTTTATTTGTAATTCCAGAAAGTTATAAATATATTTATTTGATGCTTCTATCACAGCAACAACATCATCACAATGATTTTGAGAAAGAATTATAATTTATTTTATTTTCATTTGATAACCCATATGGGAATATTGTTTGACAGTATACTAAATGTTAAGTCATTGACAGTGTATGGTCTTAGAGACAGGCCTGTATTTACCTCAATTTATTTGTTCTTATCTAATTAATTTAGCCCAGCATTTTAACCCATGAGCCTTACCTTGTTTGTATGTATAGTGCAAGGATTGTAAAAACAACCTTTTAGACCAGCTAGCATGGCTCAGTGATTGAGCAATGACCTATGGTTTGATTCAGGGTTGCATGCTGGATCCCTAGTAGGGGGTGTGCAGGAGGCAGCCAATCAATGATTTGCTCTCATCATTGATGTTTCTGTCTCTCTTCTTCTCCCTTCCTCTTTGAAATCAATAAAAATATATTTTAAAAAATCACAAAAAAATCCCCAACATTTTTGTATAATCTTGAGGATATAAATTTTAAAAATGCTTGGCGTTTCATAGTATGAATTAAAAACTAATTTCTTCTTTCTTAATAAAAGTAGTATGCCATATCATCCCAAATTAACCCAAGTTTTGCTATTTTTCTGTTTATTTTCTTTTTTGTTATAAGAAAATACCCATCCCATCTTCCTTTTAAGCAGATACTTTTTTTCTCTCTTATAATCTTCCCCAGATTATTTTTTAAGAAGACTTTGTTCTAGAAAAATTGGTAAATTTTTTTTAGGCAATTAGCTTTATAGCTTAATTAGAAAATAGGAAGATCTGCTAAGTCTACTCCAATCATACAATGGAGACATTCTCTGAGGTTAAGTCAAGTGCTGTTCTGCCCCAAGAACAGTAGCAGTAGTGAGAACTTCACTAGGAGTGCTTGTCTGAATCCTGACACTGCCCTGCTGTGCAAACCTGGGAAGTAACTTCACTCCTCCCAACTTCAGTTCCTTATAAGTAGGTGGGGAGAAGACCTGTCACTCAGTATTGCTGCAGCAATTAGATTAAACGAGATATTAATGTTTGAGCTACTGGCTTTCACACTTTCATTAAATTGCATTCCTACATTTGAAAAATGGAAACTCATGCTGACACATTTAAGGGAATTCCTTTAAATCTTATAACACTTTGAGCCATTCATGAATGGATGGAATAGAATAACTGATACACTAAAGGCTTATATTATAGTGAAAAAATTACATAATTAAGAAATGCAGCAAATCACTTTCCTGGGATGCAACCTTTCTATGATCGGTTTATCAGTAACTGGATCTATAGATATTTGCAACCCAGGCAAATACTAAATTTATCATTTACATATAATGAAAATGCTTTCTGGATATTTCTCCTTTTAGTTTATCTCAGTTGCAAGAATATCATATTATTGATTGCTACTCAGAAACTCAATTTCTCTAGACAACAATGTCATCAACAAACATTACCATGCTTAGTAAGATAAGCTTTTGTAGCCCTGTCAGTGTAGCTAAGTAATTGAACTTTGACTCATGAAGCAAGAGGTCACCGGTTCGAATCTTAGTCAGGGCACATGCCTGGGTTGTGGGCTCAAACCCTAGCGGGGGGTGTGCAGGAGATAGCTGATTGATGGATGTTTCTATTTCTCTATCCCTCTCCCTTCCTCTCTCTAAAATTAAAAAAAAATTAAAAATAAGCTTTTGTAATTTTAATAAAATCTGGGTGAAAGATAAGTGAAACAGTTCAACATATATTAATGAGCTGAGAAGCTGTGGAATTTGATTGACAGTTTAAAATTATATTAACCTTGACCCACCCAATTTATTAGTTTATTATAGTAAAAAATCACTAACAGTTCTTGGAAATAGAGCTAATTAAGAAACACCAAGAAGTGTTCAGAACATAGTGAATATAACATTTTCAAAAACTCCTTTCAAATACACCAGGGAAATCTACCAATTTGGGCTCGATGATGTATAACTCAATAGAATATTTTAAAAAGGGCAGTTTGATTCTAGATAAGCATTCAGTGAGAAATAAATGGTGGGGCAAAACTGAACTCCATAAGAGTACAAGTTCAGGTAAAACTAAAAATAGGCAAAGTTTACTTGCTAACCCAAATCTCATCCAGGAATTGTCTCCTAGTTATCCTAGGACTCCCATATAGTCCCTGGACTCAGGAGGCCTCCATTCATGGCTATCATCTTCTATCTTTATCCCAAAATTCTAAACTGTCCACACTACCTTCAGTCATCAAAATCCACATGCCTCATGCTCTTTTCTCTAAGAGACTCTGGTTAATCAGAGGTGTGCTAATACTCAAATTCATGTAAAGCATTAATGTAGACAATTTCTTAAATCTGACTAGATAGAGATAGACTATTTAATGAATTTAAAATTAAAAAAATGTTTATTTAAATTTAAGAAAGGTTGATTTAGAAAATATAAATATAAATGACTGCTGGCCTGTTTATAGTGTGGTAGGTAGGCACAGGAATACTTGGCTATAGCAACAGGGGTCAGGCTGCTGTAGAAGATGACCAGTATATTTTACAAAAGACTTGGAGTCTTGGCCGAGTGGCTTAGTTGGTTGGAGCATCATCTTGTATACTGAAAGGTTGTAGCTTCCATCCCCAGTCAGGGCACATACTTAGGTTGTGTGTTCGATTCCCGGTCAGGATGCATACATGCATACAGGAGGCAATGAGTTGATGTCTCTCTCTCTCTCTCTCTCTCTCTCTCTCTCTCTCTCTCAATAAAAACATATTTCTCAGGTGAGAGTTAAAAATAAAAAAGATTTGGAGATGGACCATTTATTTTATGAGTATGTTAAGTGGAGGTCAATTAAGTGGGTTTCCACTATATTATTTTCTTTTAGACTAAATTCACATTTTCATTGGTCTATATGTGCAAAATTATAAGTAAAACTCTATATATCCTATACTTCCTATAATAAGATCTAGTAGATATCTTCCATAAAATCCCATATCTTCTGAGCTATTTTCTCAGGAGACTCTAAAGGTTGTGAACAATAAAAAAAAACGTATTTGATTAATTAAATTATACTTTACCACCGCTCATTACTGTACTGGCATAATGAATGTTTTGAAATTGCCCTTTTTTACAGCAGTGAAATTTTGACTTACAAAGCACGTAAGGGGAAATTATTTCAGTGGTTGTTTGTCATAGTGTGTCAAATATAGCTGTATAATTTGCTGATTTCCAAAAATGTGTTAGACTGCAAACAGTTTATTTAAATTTTCTAATTATTAGGATGTAAAGAGAAGAAAATGATTTTGCTGAGGCATTCTTATGTATTTAAGAGCAAATACAGAGTCACCATCCAATGAGTACATACTTTATATAAAATTAAGAAGCAGAAACAGCCAAGAGTTACGACACAATGCATGTGAGTCTCAGTAGACATGCTTTAGAATACTCAGGGAAATTATTGATAAGGAAAGAGAGCATGTGGGAAGCTGTCACATTTCTTTTGCCGGCCTTTTCTGACACTAAGAGGTTTTATTCATTCACTTGTACCCTCACCTTCATTCAGAGAAACTCTGAAGGGGAACTAAACAAAGGAGCAAATTTAGGCCATTTTGTTAGGGGTTGAAGTTTATATTTGAAAAAACAGAGAGTAAAATATGATTTTCTATATAAAGTATTCCCTATCTAGATTGTTTTCCCTTTTGATGGCTTACTTCTTGTTTTGTTTTGTTGTTGTGGTTGTTTTTTTTTCTGCCTCCATGGAATGAATGGCATTGCTGTTATTATTTGGCCAGGCAAGAACAGAGGTGGGACTCCAGGACAAGGGTCCACAGAGTGAATGGCTAGGAATTACCATAGGGCCAAGCCCAGGTCACTAGGAATTAGTGTTCAAGGGGCCATAGCCCAACTAGTGCTTAAAATATAGTCTTTGTATAAAACATACTTTACACATAGAGAAAATAATGTTTTAGTAGCTAATAATTGTGTGAAGTTTACGTTAGACATTTATATTAGTAGAGCAAAAGCTCACAAACCAGGCTCATTCACATGTATAATGATCGCTGATTAAGGCAATTCCAAAGTTAATAAATTTGCAGAGAATCCTATAAAAAATAAAAAATACATAAAATATAACATTTGTCTAAAGTATATTTCCTCCTATTAATTAAAGGTAAACATTGATATAGGTAGAGAAACAGCTATGATGCTTATCTTTAACAAACTAACATCTAGGATTCGAGGCTCCATATTACCCTTTTTCTCTCTTCATTCGTCACATCTAATATTATACCTATATGCCAGAGATTAGTTAATGATAGGCAATTTTGTCATAATGTTATAAACTCTATAGAGAATACCATAATGTAAAAAAACCATGAGAAAATTCAAAAATTCAAATCGATTCATTTTAGTTTCATTTATACCCAGTAGACTTAGTAATAAAAGTATTAGTTATTATACAAGCTTTTACTTTTATTTGGATGGTGACTCTGTATTTGCTTTTAAATACATAAGAATGCCTCAGTCAAAATTTCACTGCTGTAAAAAAGGGCAATTTTAGATGTGAGGATGAAGTTTAAGATGTTGCAGGAGTTGTATGACTACATTTTCTTTCCCTCTATCCACCCGGGAGTTTACTTTTCAGAGAGCTAACTTTTGTCTAATGTAGAATATGGTTGATTGAATTATCAGGAAACCCCTACTTTGTATAGGACAAATAACAAAAAATTAGTTCAAAGCTTGCTGCCTCATCTCAAGTTCTCAGAGAAATTGACCTCTTTCAGATTGATTAATAACCATAGATTTGTAATGAAATCCTTTCTGAAACCCAACCTAAGAATGTCAATCTTAATTAAGTTCCCTAGGCACACTCATCACAATATTCTCACCAAATTCAGAACAATTAAAAGTACAGACTCGCCCTAACTGGTTTGGCTCAGTGGATAGAGCGTCGGCCTGCGGACTAAAGGGTCCCAGGTTCGATTCCAGTCAAGGGCATGTACCTTGGTTGCGGGCATATCCCCAGTAGGGGGTGTGCAGGAGGCAGCTGATTGATGTTTCTAACTCTTTATCCCTCTTCCTTCCTCTCTGTAAAAAATCAATAAAATATATATTTTAAAAAAGTACAGACTCTAGATTTCTTCAAATTTCCTTATTGTACAAATGTACAACCCACACTTTAAAAAATTTAATTTGAGAGAGAGAGAGAGAGAGAGAGAGAGAGATGAGAGAGAGAGAGATATGAGAGAGACACGTCGATTGGCTGCCTCCTGTATGCACCCTGACCTGACTGGGGATCAAACCCACAACCTGGATGTACCCTGACTGGGAATTAAACTTGTAGCCTTTCAGTGCACAGGAAGATGCTCCAAAGGAGCCATACTGGTCAGGGCCTACTTATACTTTTTCTACATTTCAATTAGTTAGATAGACATCGCTTTATGTAATTATTTAACTCTATCTTTTTTCTATAGCTAGCATGACTAAATAATGAGGTTTTGGTATCAGGAGCATGTCATGTAAATCTTGTACAGCAGTCTCAGTCCCTAAGGAAGTACTCTCAGAATGTGTCCAGTAAACACTTGCTAACTTCAAATGAAAGGATTTGAAAAGCAGTCTGACTCTTAAAGATTTGATAAGATGACACTTTCATTACCAAAGTGAAAATATAAAGAAATCATAGTTTTAAATAAAGTGAGTCCCTTCTGGGAAGACTCTAAATAACAGGTATGTGCCCTGTTAATTTTTTACTATATAAACTTTTGCCAATTATAGCCTAGTTACTTTTTAAAATCTTTTTTCACCCTTTTTTTATTTTTATTGACCATGACTGCATGGTGTTTATTGTGTCAAAAATGTTCAAGAATATTTTTAGTATACATCATGGGAAAAACTTCCCAAGTGTCTAAACTGTGTGTGTGAGCTGCAAATAAACTCTAACTTAATATAAGGCATTTTAGATACATTTTCCTCTTTGAATTTTCCCCATGAAGGGTAATTTGTGGGGTCCATCTATGTTAGAGATGATAATCTTTAACATGTTTGGGAGAAGGTAAAGTGTTTCTCCAAGGACAATGACTTGGCACTAATTCTTCCCCACATTCACACACACACACGGTAGCTCACAAACCTGCTGAGTGCTTTTATTCACCCTGGAAACCTGACAGATGTGATCCCAGTGAGGTTCCACCATATTCCACAGCTGAGTGGAGCCCATATGTTATTGAAAAGAGAAAAAGAAAAAGAAAAAAGAAGATTAATTCCATTGTCAGTGTAAGTAATTGAGGTTATGTTGCCACCCTCCCTAGCCTGCATGGGATTTTGCCATTTTCTGAATTATGTATAAAAACCAGAATTGGGCTCAGTACCACCACTATATGTTTTTTCAGTGTGTTTACCCCTGTGGCTCTCTACCAGTACATTCCTTTCAGATGGAGTGATGAAGGCACAGATTGCTGTCTTCATTGTATAACCTAAAGAGCATGTTGGATGGATGAACAGATAATGGATAGGCTCAAGGTAAAAGTAGAGAAATATTGCTTCCCTTGGTAAGAAACCATACTGGGAGGGAAGAGAATTCTGAGGACAGTGTTTTCAACTCTATTCCCATTGGCTCTGAGGATGAATGATTTTAGCTTGATGTGTACCCAAGTCTTTCTTTGTTCTGAGAATCTATATCAAAATGAGATATTTGTGACCCAATTTATAAATTGTACAGGTCACACAAATAATCCATAAGTCATTGTTTTTATTATGACCACCTTTTCTCTTTGATGAATAAATGGTACAGCAATTGAGAATAGATTCACTAGTAAAGAACTAATAGGTAATCAATGTAATAAAGCTTATCTGAATATGAGGTATTTTTATCCATAGCAAGTCAGTCTACCATCTCCCATAAGTTTTATATAAATAAGGTTGGCAATTATCACAGAGTGCTATAAGAAGTAAGTAGGTTACAAATAGAAATGGAAACGAAGTGCTACAATTTTATAATGGGAAAATATCAACCTGGGATTGTTCTATGAAGTTGGGCTCTTTTTTATTAAACAGTTGCATTGTTTGCCATGCATTTCTCCTTGGTGATTAAAATGAAAATTTAAAAATGAAAGGTCATTCTCTTATATTTTATAAGTGAATTTTTTAATGAACTGAAATATGCAAGATTATAATTTATTAAGAGATAATATTTTATAATGCACAAATCAAGTGGTTATTGAATTTATTATTTTTAACTCTCTAGTATAGCTATGTGTATTCGTGTACATATATTGTTAATGAACGATGTGTGTGTGTATTTATAAACCTATATATGTAGGTAAGTCTAACTATATGCACATATGTATAAACATATGCATACATATTTATCATATATGTGTGTATCACACACAGAAATTTCCTTGCAAGCTTACAGCCAAATGAGTAAAAGTATTCACTAAGCTGAATAGCCAGTTTATTTAAAAAAATTTTAAAATGTCACTCAAGTTACTTGCAAAATATTTGTAATAGTGATATATTAATAATACATTCACCAAATAGAATTCACAAACTTACAAAAGAATTAATGGTTGGCCCATTTTGCAAACAGGACCATTAACTTAGTTTCCAGCACAATACCATTTAATTCAAAGCACTTATTGACAATCAGCTGTTCTGCTAACAGTCCAAAACTTTCAGTCGATTACAAACTAATTAATAAGATGGATTAAACATATTCTCCTCAGAAGTGGTCAATTTGGAAACCAGAGTAGACATGGCTTCTCTCTAGATCTGGAGATCAGAGGACTCAAACAAAAATCATAGCATCCTAGAATCCCTGGACCAATGGGACCTAATCTGCCACATAATCCAATTACATATCAGTGCTTGAAATCTTACTAATATGTTATCATAACATGGTTTTCTAGCATGTGGGCCAGGCCCACCTCCTCTGGAGGAAGCCTATTTGAGTGTAAATACCATCAAACTCCAGAGAAAATAAGATTTAAGTAGCCAAAATATATCTCCTGTAAATTCCACCATAAGTGATCTTTATATATTTTTAACAACTGATTTTGATAAAAACCATGACTACATACAATAGGATAACATTTCAGTATAATATGCATATTTGAGTTTATTTAATTGGGGGAGTTGTAGTTGACTAAGCCAGCTATGCTTCAAACTTGCTTAAATTCAGGCCATTTAAAATCTGACTAACTTATCCTCACATGACAATTCTAATACTTGAGGGCGAAAAGTTGTGTGGTTCATGAATAAATAATGAAAAGTGCCTTCCTGCTCTTCTAATGTTAAACATATGAGACATGCAACCTAAATGTATACTAAATATGTATGGAATTTCTAGCAAAATAACTCTTTCGGATCTTATATAGAGCTTTTTTAAAAAATCTTTGGGAACAAGGGACAAGTCTGTGAATGTATTTATTTCTTTTGTCGGGGTTTGGGTGGGCCAAAAATAAGGACAGAATGCCTTGACACAACTAGAATCTCCTCTACCCCTGACACTGAAATTTAAATATTGGGTCAAGCATGTCAGGAATTATGCTCATTTCCTTAGGATGAGTTCTCTCTCAGGTTATTTCTAAGTGTTTCCATCAAATAGATTCTGTAGAACCCATGCCTTAACTGAGCAGGGGATTCAATTTAGACTAAGTTGATATCCTACATAGGTATTCACCCACACTCACCACCCCCTACTCCCCCCTACACACACACACACACTCCAAAAAATAAGAAAAAGCCCTGGCCAGTGTTCTTAGTGGTTGGAACCTCAGCCCAGGCACCAAAGGGTCACGGGTTTCATTGGGTCAAGGGCACGTAGCTAAGTTGGGGGTTCTGGGTTCTGGGTTTGCTCCCCACACCAGATTGGGGTGTGAGTGGGAAGCAACCAGTCAATGTGTCTCTCTTTCATTGATATCTCTCTCTCTCCCTCCCTCACTTCCTCCCTCCCTCCCAGTCTCTCTGTGAAAGCAATGGAAAGAATATCTTCAGGTGAGACTTAACAAACAAACATACAAAAAAAAAAAAGGAAGAAAAATGAGTCATGAGTCAAGACCCATGTGGAATTTCACTAAAATTTTCCTCTCTTTGTGGATAATCAACATAATTTTGATGACAAAAAAATATACAACTAACCCAAGTGATAGATTAATCTGCTTTTTGCCTTTCTTTGATTGCATGTGATTAACCAAACAGGGAGCAACACTTTGTGGTTGTTTACACACATTTTATCCATTGAAATAGGTCAAATAAGCTAAAAATTATTTGCATTTTGAAAGTTTCATATAACTTACCAGGAATTATCTGTATTCAGAGCCATTTGATAGTTATTTTTTTTTAAAGTAATGTTGTCAACCTAGCCAGTGTGGCTCAGCGGTTGAGCATCAACCTATGGACCACAAGGTTACGGTTCAATTCCTGGTCAGGGCATATGCCCAGGTTGTGGGCTTGATCTCCAGTGTGGGGCGTGCAGGAGGCAGCCGATCAAAGATTCTCTCTCATCATTGATGTTTCTCTCTCCTTCTACTTTCCTCTTTCTGAAATCAATAACAATATACTGTATATATTTTTAAAACTAATGTTATCCGAAGTTATTAGAGATTTTCTGCTTCCACTGTTTCTTTTTTTTAAGGCGCCCTTTCCTAGAATATTACACTTTTTATCTGATGTGACTCTTCAGAAACATAATTACTTGCATGTCTTCTTGTGAACAACATATACTTGGATTTATTTTAAAAGTCAAATGTGAAAGTTTTTTCTTTTAATACAAAATGTAAGTGCCTTGGCTGGTTTGGCTCAGTGGATAGAGCATCAGCCTGTGGACTGAAGGGTCCCGAGTTCGATTCCGGTCAAGGGCACATGCCAGGGCTGCGGGCTTGGTTTCCAGTGTGGGTGTGCAGGAGGCTGCCGATCAATGATTCTCTCTCATCATTGATGTTTCTATCTCTCTCTCCCTCTCCCTTCCTCTCTGAAATCAATATAAATATATATTTTTTAAAAAGTAACTAATTAATGTTTTATAACTAAATAATAGAATAATTTTACTTCTTTAATCTTATTTGATGGTTGATTTATAAATTCAAACTCTATGATGAGTGTTCTTTGAACATTTTGTGTATTGACATTTTGATTATTTTTTGCTGATAAAAGATATGCCTCTTTCTCTGAGATTCAAATTAAGTAATGGTCCTAATTATGATTTCCAGTATATTCTCACACTTTTGGGAGAACTTCAAATATGTTAGTAGAAAATATTTTTAACAATCCCCAAAGTATGCCACTGAAGTGTCACTTCAATGTTTCTTACCATATTTCCTGCTAAATCAATATTTCCCAAAGACTATTGGGGAACATTAGTCATTTATGATTCACCTTAAAAAAATGACTTGGGCAATAAATATACTTGGGAAATGCAACAAACTTCATTTCCTTCTTAGAGGGCCATGATGAATATTTAAGTGCTGACACTTTCTGAGTTTTAAATACGCAATATCACCCAGCTCTTCCTAAATGTGTTTCACTTTGAATCTTCACCTACACCACGGACTTTTTTTCTTTTAAAACTAAACCTATTGGCGTTCTCTGGTTCCTTGAAACATGTTTTGGGAGTTCCTGATAATATGTATCACTGTTTTTAGATTTGCCAAAAACATGGCAATTTAAACATAACTTGGTTTTCAAAAGGCCTAAAATGGGAGGAACTATGCTTCACGGGCCTATTCGCGCTTCCTAACTTCCTAAAATCTACCCTAGGAGCAGTAAACACAGTATGAGCACTATAGCATTTACATCATGGGCCTGGCAGAAACTTTGGCAGCACAATGAAACAGCTAGGGCTTTGGCATGGAAGGTCTGTGCTACTATCCGTAGCTAGGAAAGAAGGAACTATTTATTGTTCCAGGTCTAAAAATGGAAGAGAAAGTAATCAACATATATCATTGGCAAACAAACTATAAAACCACCTCCAAATTTGGTATCTGAAAGGACAAGGTGAGACCGAGGAAGGTCAAATAGTTTCCCAGTTGAAAAGGTAAATTAGAGAATGAAGCATGGGTTGGGGTTCAATGGTTAGAAGACTTGGTTTCTTGATCAGTTTTTTATCTGATGGCTCCATAGTCTCCATTACCTGTCCCTACTGATGGTACTAAGAGATGCATGAGAAGCTGCAAACATATGGTGGAAGCCTGGTTTTCTGTCGGTCTGGACATCATGTGCAATGCTGTTGCCAGGGTACGTCCCAACACAGCCCTGCCAGCTGTCCATGTTGGTGAAGTTACTCAACGACCCTGCTTCTGTTTCCTTATGTTTACAATGGAGGTAATAATTTTTGGGTTTTTATTAACTTAGAGAAGATAATACACAAAAGCCTATGAAACAGTATCAGGCACATTATGGGCTTTCTAAAATTATAGCAATTATTACAGCTGTTCAAATTGTTATCAGTATTACAAGAGATTAAAAATATCTGTTCTCTGCCGAAACCGGTTTGGCTCAGTGGATAGAGCGTCGGCCTGTGGACTGAAGGGTCCTGGGTTCGATTCCGGTCAAGGGCATGTACCTGGGTTGTGGGCACATCCCCAGTAGGAGATGTGCAGGAGGCAGCTGATCGATGTTTCTAACTCTCTATCTCTCTCCCTTCTTCTCTGTAAAAAGTCAATAAAATATATTTTTAAAAAAAATCTGTTCTCTCCCAAATAACCAAATATCTAACTATCTCAAATATCTAACTATCTTGCAAAAACTTCCCTATTCTATTAGACAAAACTTCTTACTATTGGAAATTGAGCAGTTTTAAAATAAATTCTTTACATAATAACTGAGACTGAATTTAAATTTTAAAAAATTTTCTAGTGTTTACAATAATGTCTTAGGGTGATTTCAGTAATGCAAAAGTAATAAGAATATTTTATTTTTATTTTCTACATGTATATTAAATAGAGGCTAATCTGCATTGATTTTTATTATTTCCCTTTTCATATTTTAGATTTTTACAGATTTAGGGATATTAATTTTTCATCTGTGCCATATGTTGTAAATATTTTCTCCTTGATTATCTTTTGTCTTTTTCCTTTATTTTGATTTTTTTCATGAAATCTTTGTCAAATGAGTACATTTTTTTTTTGCAGCTGGATTTTGAGACATAATTAGAAAGACTTTCATTATTATTAAGTTTATAAATTAGTTCATTAATGATTTCTTCTAGTATTTATGTAGCTTTATTTATTATGTTTAGCTATCTTATTAATTTGAAGTCAATTCTCATGTGAGGTATGAATCCAATTTCATATTTTTCCAGATGGCTCTTTAATTGCTTAATACCTTTATATATAAATTTGCATTCCCCCATTTATTTGAAATGCCACCTTTATAATATACTAAATATCCATTTGCACTTGTATTTCTCTTTCCTCATATCAATTTTTAAAATGTATTATTTTATTTTTGTATTGCTATTATAAAGTGGGTTTACTCTTTCAATATTCTAACCAGATCTTATTTATATAAAAAGATTATTGACTTTTGCCTGTTTATTTCATATTCTGCCACTGTAATGACATGGTATTTTTGTGTTAATCTTATCACAGATTCTCTAGGGCAGGGTCAAAACACTTTTTCTTAAACAGCCATACATACCTTTGGCTTTGTTGGCAATATAGTTTCAGTCACAACTACTCAACTCTATTGTTGTACTGCAAAATAGCCATCTATAATAATAGAAGGGTAATATGCTAATTAGACTGGGCGACCTTCCGGACGTCCTTCTGGGACGAAGCCAGGGCTGCAGCCACGGGATTGAGGCAGTTGCCTTGCCTGCGACCTAGGGATCGAGGCAGCTGCAGCTGCAAAGGCCTAATCTTGCACGAATTTTGTGCATTGGGCCTCTAGTGGACAATAAATGAATGAACATAGCTTGCTCCAATAAAACTTTATTTATAAAATCATAAATAATAAATCATAAAGTATATGCCATCAGCTATAATTTACTGACCCCTGCATATATGCCATCTGGAATAAGATTTTTTTGTCCAATTACTACAAAGTAGTAGTTTTTGTTTTTTATGTTGTGTTTCATTTTGTTTCATCTTTGTCTGAATGGGTTCATTTACTCCTCCCATACAATGTTGAATATTGGTGTAGATACTGGGTATCCTTGCCTTTGTATACCTTTAGTGGGAATGCCTCTAGTGTTTCCCAATATGTAAAATGATGGCTTATTTTAATTATGCATATTTAATATGTAAAACAAGTACCTATAAATTCCTATTAATATGTTTTTTTCCAGATAGGATTGAATTTTATAAAGACATTTTCAGTATCTAAGGAGATAATCATGAATTTTCTATTTAGAACTAATGATAGTAAAATATTTCTGAATATTAAATTATTCTTACATTCTTAGGATAAATCCCACATAATCACAAACATTGTTTTTAATGTATTTAAAAATTTTTTTGCTAATATTTTATTTAGGAAGTTACATCAATATGCATAAATGAGATAGATTAGTAATTTTGTGTACATAATATGAATATGTTTAGGTATCAATGTTAACTTTGCTTCATTTAGAGAATCTGGGTGTCATTCTACTTTTTATGCTCTGGGAAAATGTAAAACAACATTCTATATGTGGTTTTGGAAAATTAGATATAATTTATTGTAAAACCTTCTCAGACTGCCAAGTGTTTGCATGAAGTAGTTCAGTGAGATTTTCTCCATTCTACCAGCTAATATACTTTCATTTTTTCTTAATTTTAAAGTATGTTATCTACTCTTTAGTTTACTTTGAAATTTCTTCTAATGTTCTGTACCAGCAATAACAGTTATTTCTTTTAAGCATCAGTGAGTGGTTGAGTTGGTTTACTACATTTCTTAAAAGCCTCTCTTATTTTTACATTAGTCCCCTCTTATCTGTAGTTTTGCTTTCTGCAATTTCAATTACTGTGGTCAGCTGCATTTCAAAAATATTAAATGGAAAATTATAGAAATAAACAACTCAAATTATAATTATATGCTGTTCTGAGTAGCACAGTGGAATCTCATGCCATCTTACTCCATCCTGCCCAGGATGTAAATCATCCCTTTATCCAGCGCCTCCAGGCTGTATACACTACCCACCTGTTACTCAGTAGCCATCTGGGTTATCAGATCCACTGTTGCAGGATCATAGTGCTTGTGTTTAAGTCACCCTTATTTTACTTAATAATGACCCCAAAGCTCAAGAGTAGTGATACGCAATTCAGATATGCCAACGAGAAACCATGAAGGGCTTCCTTTACGTAAAAAGATGAGTAGAGTACAGTAAGATTTTGAGAGAGAACTACCACATTCACCTAACTTTTATTGCAGTATATTGTTATAATCGTTCCATTTCATTATTAGTTTTTGCTGTTCATCTCTTACTGGCCTAATTTTGTAAATAAAACTGTATCACTTACATGTATGTATAAAAAAACAGAGTATATACAGTATATTCAGTAGCACTACACATGGCCTTAGGTACCACTAGAGGTGGATATAGGAGTGGGGTGCTACTGAATATTTAAGACATTGTTTTGTTTTATTCAGCAAACTTCTTGGTGGAGGGGGGTTGTTGGCAAGGGATTGGCATTCCTTCTAGCTCTATAATTCTTTTCTGTTTCATTGAATCTTTAATTTCCTTCTTTCCTTCAACAGGGCTTCAAATGATGCCTCCTCCTTTTCCGTCATTCATACTTAAGACTGCCATATATGTTACCTTAGAATTTGAAGGCTTCTTTTCTTCTCAGTAATCCTTCCTCTGAGGCATCAGCCCCGTGTCTGTTCTGAGTCCTCTCCACTCAGGTGTGCTGCTGTCTTTCTGGGACTGATCTGACCTGTATTATGCCACTGGTAGGCCCTGCAGCTCTATTCTTTCCCAGACAGTCTCTTCCCAACCTTCTTTTCTGAAATATGAGTCAGAATTGGCTCTGCTTTCAGTATTTATTATTTATTTAGGTATTTGTTGTTATACAAACTCAACTTTGCATTATTGCCTACTGACTAATTACACTTAGGTATGGGTTATGGTCAGTTGTACTGGTGAGTTTTGTTGAATTTTTTTGGAAAATTTAGTTGGCTGCCATTGTTCTATAAAAACATGGCCTTTCACTACCATTTATGCAGTTATTTTTATATTTACATATAAATTGAAGCTTTTTTCTATATTTCTCTCAGCTGTTTATTTTGATAAATATACATTTTCAATGTGCATTTAAATACTGTAAAGTATCAACTGAGTGTGAGAAAACATGGACATGAACCATTTTAAACATAAGGTAGAAATGACAAGCTCCTGTGACCACTTTGGTCTCTGAAGCATCCTATCTAATAAAGAAGAGGGAATATGCTAATTGACTCTCATACCCTCACAAGATGGCAGTGGCCATGGCTTGCATGTTCTTGATTGCTTCTCTTTGCAATCATCATTCTATCTCAATCTCATTCTCTGCCTTCCTTCCCTCCTCTCTCTTCTTTGTCTCTCTTCCTCTCCTACATAAAAGAAATGTAAAGAAAGACAGACGCGACAATATTTTTTCTGCTATATTATTTAAACATCCCCTGGGGATGCACGAGGAGCCCCTGCTCAGACTGGAATCTAAAGAACAATGTGAGTGAACAAATAAAACAGAAAAAGACTCCTAGATACAGAGAACAGACTGACAGTACAGATTGGTAGTTATAAAACAGGAAGTATAGTTACAGCATAAGAAATATAGTCACTGATATTGTAATAACTTTGTACGGTGCCATGTGGGGGCTGGGAATATCAAGGGGAACACTTTCAAAAGTATATGATTGTCTAACCACTATGCTATACACCGGAAACTAATACAAACTAACATTTTAAAAAATAAAGAAAAAAAACTACTATTGGATCTGGAAACATCAGACCTAGATTCTAATAACCATTCAAGGCTAGACAGCTAGCTGATAGGCCTTCACAATCATGAGCCTAGGTCCTCTCAGCATAAAATTATTGGATTGGTGTGGCAGGGTAATGAAATCTAACTCTAAGAGAAATCCAACTCTAAGATTCTATCTACAGTTATTTCTTTTCATTGATCCTGGATGGGACATTCACCGGAAAATGACCTCAGGTCGTTTTTCCCTTGACAAAATCAAAGTAGTCCCTAAATATCCTTGCAGTCATCCATCTAAGAGTAGGTCACAAAACAAAATGCCCTGAGGTGAATGGTGGTTCAATACCTGTGGCCATGGCTTGCATGTTCTTGATTGCTTCTCTTTGCAATCATTCTATCTCAATCTCATTCTCTGCCCTCCCTCCCTCCTCTCTCTTCTTTGTCTCTCTTCCTCTCCTACATAAAAGAAATGTAAAGAAAGACAGACGCGACAATACTTTTTCTGCTATATTATTTAAACATCCCCTGGGGATGCAGGAGGAGCCCCTGCTCGGACTGAAGTACAATCTTTTTGCCTGCCTGCTGCCTTCCTAATTGGATCATCGGTTAACTTAATCTTCCATTTGCTTCAACCAGTGTTCTTGGATTTTTTTATTTTTATGTATCCATGGCCAGGTGTTCAGCCTATCTTTATAACCCTCGGTTCTTAAATACACATAAATCAAACATAAATCCTTAATGATTTTTAAGTTTCATGAAAATATTGAAGGATATGATACTTGATTTTTCACTTTGATCCCATTGAAAATTAAAGACATTTCAAGCAAATACTCTTATTTCTTTTCTATAAGATTATCCATACTAAAGCAACATTTTAAAAGTCTATATAAAGTATTTATTTCTCACAATCAACATCTTGTCAGTCAATCTAAGCTGCTTCTAAAGACATTTGTGGTGAGGCATTTTCAAAACTAAAATCAAACCCTTAGTTTATAAACAGATGAGTAAAGAGGTGATTAAATTAAGATATTATTAATTTTATGTCACTTATTTGTATTTATTTTTCCTCATATCAATTTTAAAAATTTATTATTTTATTTTAGTATTGCTTTCAATATTCTAACCAGATGTTAGTCATATAAAAAGATTATTGACTTTTGCCTGTTTATTTCATATTCTGCCACATGGTGGTTTTTGTGTTAATCTTATCACAGATTCTCTAGGTTAGGGTCAAAACACTTTTTCTTAAACAGTCATAAATATTGTAGACTTTGTTGGCAATACAGTTTCTGTCACAACTACTCAACTCTATTTTTATAGTGCAAAACAGCCACAGACAATACATAAATGAGTGAACATAGCTTGCTGCAATAAACCTTTATTTACAAAATCATAAAGTATAGCCCATCAGCTATAATTTACTGATCCCTGCATATAATAATATTATGTGATCTGGAATAAGATATTTTTATTTTGTGTCCAATTATTATAGATTAATAGTTTTTGTTTTGTTGTTTGTCTGAATGGGTTAATTAACTCCACCCATACAATGTTAAATATTAGTGGAGATACTGGGCATCCTGGCTTTTGTATATCTTTAGTATATCTGATAATGTTTCCAGAATAAGTGAAATGATGGCTTTTCTTAGGTATACATTTTTTAATATTAAAGCAAGTACCCATCACTTTCTAATTTATTATGTTTTTACCAGACAGTATTGAATTTTATAAGAGACATTTTCGGTATCTGCACAGATAATCATGTTTTTTTTTCTATTTAGAACTATTAATGTAGTAAATGATAGCAAAAGATTTCTGAATATTACACTATTCTGACATTCTTGGGATCCTAATCATGAAGCATTATTTTTAATGTGTTTAAAAAATTTTTGCAAATATTTTATTTAGGAAGTTTATATCAATATGCATAAATGAGACAGATTATTAATTTGGGGTACATGAATACAGACATGTTTCGGCATTAATGATAACTTTGCTTCATATAGAGTGTTATTCTACTTTTTATGCTCTGGGAAAATGTAAATAACATTCTATATGTGGTTTTGGAAAATACCAAATTAAATTAAAGATTACAAATTTTTAATATTTTATACATTTACTTTCCCTTTACACTTTACCCTCTTCAATTTGTTTTGGCATAGAGTAGACAAGATTTGCTTTCTGTTTAATGAGTTAAAGAGTTCATTCAAAAGCATTTTCAATAATTTAGACTTTCCTTATGGGAAGACATTTGCTTATCTGTATATCTTTCTTTGATTTATATTTTATTTAATAGATCTCTCAGGGCACTCTGGTATTAGCATCACAGTTTTAAAACGAATAACAGTAATGCAAAAATTATAAATGCAAGTCTTCTCTTACTATAATTCATCAAAATATTCTGAAATTCACATTTGGACTTAGAGACAAATGGGAGAATCAGTGGACTAACTTCAAAAAGTTTCCTTAAAACTATAGATCGGTTTTGATAGAATCGATGTTTTTCTTGTGTTGAATCTTCCATTTATAGGTAGTGTCTTATAGTATAATAGATTTTGACTTATTTTATTCTTTCAAGTCTATCAAAAATAACATTGTAGAGATCCTGTATGTATGTGTTAAAAATTTTACAAAGTAATATTTTTCTTTGTTAATCTTTTTCTTTTAAACACTTCTTTTTCTAAATGGTTATTTTTAGTATCTAGGGAAGTTGTTTGGGTTTTATTTTTGTAACCAGCATTTTTACAATCATTTTTATTGTCTATTGGCTTTTCATTTTTTTCCCTTTGGTTTTTTTTTTTAATATATTTTTATTGATTTTTTTACAGAGAGGAAGGGAGAGGGATAGAGAGCTAGAAACATCGATGAGAGAGAAACATCGACCAGCTGCCTCCTGCACATCTCCCACTGGAGATGTGCCCGCAACCAACGTACATGCCCTTGACCGGAATCGAACCCGGGACCCCTCAGTCCGCAGGCCGACGCTCTATCCACTGAGCCAAACCGGTTTCGGCGTCCCCTTTGGTTTTTCTAGGTAGTAAATATATCATCTTGAAGTAAAGATGTTTCTTATTTTCCCTCCATATTCATTCATTCATATTGTCTTTTTTTTTTTTTTCATGAGATAAGGCATTTTTTTCAAACAGGCCATGATAAATCCTTACTTAGTCTTGACTTTAAATGGAATGCTTCTAAAGCAGACATGTCTACCTGGAGTTCAAAGGGCAGTTAAACTAATCCATGTAACCCCAGATATTATATAAAAATGTATGTGTATGTACAAATTTAAGGGTGTCTAATTATAATCAATGATGGTCTCAAAAATGTTTGTGAATCAAATGTTGAGACTATTGCTCATTAAGAAGTGAAATATTGCTGTTTATTTGATATAAGTATCCTTTAACACAGTAAGGGGACAGTATTATAACTTTTTATTTCCTAATACTTTTTTTCCTCGTAATTTTTTTTAGTTTTCCTTTGCTTTGACTATCTATTCAAGATATAGACTTTTCTCCAATGCCTTTAAGTTTATCCTTTGGCTTGATAAATTGTGTTGAACATTTTAAAATTTAGAAATGGGTTATATTTGTTATAGTGTACTCTATTTTTAGTTGTTTGGAGGATGCTATTTTTGTCATGTTTATTTATCTGAGTTGTTGCTAGCTTCTCCAAATAAATTGAAAAGTTTTCTGTCTTATGATCTGGAAAAGTTTATATGCAAAATTATTCTTTATTAATTGAAAGTTCATATGTAATCTCTAAAATAATTTGTGATATTTTCTAGCCTGTTTTGTTTGTTTGTTTGTTTTTCTTAATTCCCAAAAGCTTCTTGATATTTATGGGTCAGCTCCAATCCTCCATGTCTTTTGTTGTTGTTGGTTCTGTAGCATTCATTGAACACACAGTGGTAGGCTAAGGGAATACAGGTATAATTAAGATGCTGTTGCTGCTTTTTACAGTTTAGTCTAATAGGGAAGAGCCTTATTTAACAAGTCACCATTCAGTATCTCTTTTAATGTGTTTCTTTTTACAAAAAAATAATCATGCTTATTAAATTTAGAGAGTAGAGTCACTTTATATTTTAAATAAAATAATATACTGTATGATTATTGTAGAAAAATTGTAGAATACAGAAAGTTATAAAGAGAAAAATCAATCATACTCCTATTCTCCAGAGAAAAACCAGTAACATTTGACATATTTCTTTCTAATCTTTTATCTGTGCTTATATTTTTTACCATACACATACAATTTTGAATACTGTAATTCTGCTTGCCATTATATTGAAAGCAGTTTTCTTTGACACTAAAAAGGTGTTGAAGGCATAAACATTACATAAAATTACATCTTATATGTGCACAATGCTTTTCTTGAAAGTACTCACTTGGACATTTAAGTTGTTTATATTTTTTCACTTTGATGAGCATCTTTGTTCACAAGTATTTATCTACTTTTTAGAATATTGCTTCAAATAAGGATTATAAAAAAATAGAATTACTAGCTGAAAAGTCTCAGCATTTTGAATGCTTTTTGTACACATCCAGAAAAAATAGCATTGGTTGTTACTCCTTTTACTGCCCCATGCCCAAGTTCAGTGTCTTATATTTTTTTATTTTATTTCAGAAAGGCCAGTTATTTTTTAATTTTAATCAATTTTAATTTTTCAATTACATTGATGTTCAACATTATATTATTTAAGATGTTCAGCATCATGGGTAAATGTTTTTATAATTTATGAAGTGATTCCCCCTGATAAGTCTAATACCCACCTGGCACCATACTTAGTACAACATTAATGACTATATTCCATATGCTGTACTATAGATCCCTGTGACTATTTTGTAACAACAAATTCATATTTCTTAATCCCTTAACCTTTTAAACCCAGACCATCAAACACTCTCCCCTCTGGCACCATCAGTCTGTTCTCAGTATCAAGGAGTTTGCTTTTTATTTTGTTTACTTGTTTACTTTGTTTTTTAGATTCCACACATAAGTGAAATCATATAGTATTTGTCTTTTTCTGTCTGACTTTTTGTCACTTAACATAATACCCTCTAGGTCTATCCATGTTGCAAATGGTTACATTTCATTATTTTTTTATGGCCAGGTAATATTTCATTACATATATAACATATCTTCTTTATCCAATTGTGTATCAGTAGACACAAGTTTTGTTTTGTTATTGATTTTTTAGAGTTTCACATATACATATGTATCTTTGTAATCATACTTTATGTATAATTTTACATTCTACTTCTTTGGCCTAACAAGAACATGTTTTCCATATGATCACACACTATGTATAAATATTTTAATAGCACATAATAATCTTTGTATGTAATTTTTGTTTGTTTAAAAATTTGTCTGTTGTTGGAATTTAGTGTTTTCCAATAGTTATGTGCATAATGTAATTTGTGTATTAAATTAAACCTATGATTTGGTTAGCAATACTATTTATACTCTGATTTTTGAAAACTAGCTTTGAATTCCTTATTAACTTTTAATTAGTTCTATGAGGTGGGCAAATTAGTTCACTTCTTTGAGCTTCTTATTCTTCCTTATAAAAAAATTATAGTTTTGAAAATATCTACTTCATAAGATTGTTGTGATAATTTAATGAATAATATAACAATGAGTTTAGCACAGTTCTTGTTACAAAATCGAGTGCTTCAACAAAATAAGATTCAAAGGTATTTTAAATCTCATTTCCCTTGCTTAATTTAAACTAGCTACTAAAAATTCATCCAAATCTTGATCAGGTTAAGATTAGTATAAAATATCCTTCTTTCCTCCAACTCATATTCATTTGGAACCTGTTTGCTGTGCTCAACTTTAGTTCTCCTGGGTCCCTGAAGCTGAGATTGCTGACACAATTTTCAGGGGGAAAATGTAGGAACTGACTGCTTCAAGGTCCTCAATTCCTGAGGTAACCATGTGTGTTTAAAAAATGGAATTGAGGTGAAGAGTGGGGTATACTGAGAAAGCGTTGGCTTCTTTGTTTTCTAGTACGGATCTTCTCTTGTCCCAATCCTCCTGCCCCCAACATGCACACCCTGTTGAGGTTCTTTGATTTTCTTTTTGGTTTGAGCTCATGTGAATATGACTCTCAACTTGTAGCTTGGTCTGCCTACAAACATCCTCTTGCAAATTTAGCAGTACATACCTTCATTTTAAATTAATGTCTAGTATTGCAATGAAAATGTGGCAACCCTGCCTTGCAGGGCTGGGTCTCCTTGGTATCTTGGTATGGGGCAGCATGGTAGAAAGTACTGGGAGAAAATTCTCTGAGGTCTGAATAAGAGCGTAGGAGCTGGGACTATGCTGAAGATAAAGGGTAGCACCCTGACACCCAACTAATGCATCCTTTTATAATCCGCTTATATCTAAGTGACTCTGATAATGTTTTTATCATGAAGAAAAAATAATTCTGAAAGAAATAGAAGAATAATGAAATTTTGGTTTTACATTCCTGAAATGAATATAAAAATAACTAAACACAAATTTAATATTGGTATGTAAAACACGGAAGTAACTCATTTTAATTTGTCCTTTTTACTTTGATTTAAAATTACAATAATTATAGGAATTATTTTACACATCACTCTAAGTAACAATAGCTGATTCTTTAGTTTATAAACCATTGTTCATAAGGTAAACTAGTCATTAGTGCTGATGTTTTTTTATTTAAGCAGAAAAATAATTTAAAAGTGGACTGTTTTTAAAGTATATGAACTCTTCCTTTTAAAAAGTTGGACAAATATCATTATGTTAATTAATAAAAATCATTTTCAACCAACTTTTCTTCTGACTATTCACTTAAAATTGAAGGAAATAAATGAAATTATCAAAACACCTTACTAAAGAAGCAGAACAGATAGAAACTGCTCAAACTAAAATGAAATTTACTTGTAGCTCTTTAAAAAAGTTGTAAAAAATGGACAAGACCTTTTATTTTCCAAAACTCTGATAAATTCACTTATCCCAATCACCACCTCTGTCAACCAACAATCTGTTACTGTTTACAAAGTTCCAGAGTGATTTTTCTATTTCTATGATACACTAGAGGCCCGATGCACAAAATTTGTGCAAAGGGCTCGGTGCTCATAGCCATGGCGGCTGCCTCAGCCCTTGCAACTGCGGTGGCTGCCTTGGCCCTCCCAGCCTGGCTTCATCTGGAAGGTCGTCTGGAAGGTCATTCAGATGTCTGGTCTAATTAGTGTATTACACTTTTATTATTATAGATATATACTAGGGCCCAGTGCACAAATTTATGCACCTTGAAAGGAACTGTGAGCCGCAAGGCTGCTGTGGGCACAGGGGTGAGTCACAGCCCATCCTCTGTGACCTCTGCTGGCAACCCCACTCCTGCCGCCACCGACACAAAGCAATTGGGGCTGGCAGGGGGTGTGAGCAGCAGCTGCTGGCCCTGATAGCCCCTCAGGAGCAGGGGGAGGTGGAGAAACCCTCAGAAGTGATCAGGGCCAGCAGCCGCTGCTTGCACCCACTGACGGTGCTGAGCAATTGGGGCTGGCGATGGGTGTGAGTGGCAGCTCCAGTGCCAGCAGCAGATGTGAGCAGGGCTGGCGCCAGCAGCAGGTGCAAGTGCCGGGCAGGACCACAGTGTGCAGAAACAAAGAATTTTCAGTAACCAACAGAGGATCGCCCCAATGACAGCGACCGGACCCCGTCTAGGTCTGGCGCCCCTGCTCACCTGTTCCACCATCCCGCCGTGGCTGACGCCCAACATGTTCCGTGCACGCCCCCTTGTGGTCAGCGCACATCATAGCGACCAGTTGTTTTGTTGTTCAGTTGTTCTGCTGATCATTCTATTTGCATATTAGGGTTTTATATATATAGACTAGAGGCCCAGAGCACGATTAAATCATGCATGTGTAGGGTACCCTAGGCCTAGCCTGCCATCAGGGCCATGTCTGCCTCCCCATGACACCTCGCATGCTCTATGGACACTGCCAGCACCCTGTGACCCTGCCAGCTCACACCCTTCCACTGCATGCCGCCTCCCCCCCACCGCTGGCCACATGCCCCCCCACCTCTCCCCCTGCAGCAGAAGCACCTCCGCTTACCTCCTGGGGACCCGCGCTATGCTCCCCGTCCCTGCGCACATGGCATCCATTTCCCACGCCATCTTTGCTACAGCTCCCCAGCCAGCCCCACGTGAGCCCTGCCTCGCTGTGCGAGCCACGAGTCCTGGCCCACAAGTCCATGCACCTCCTAGTGACTGGTTGTTTGGTCGTGGTGCCATAATGGCGTCATGACCACAGGCCTTTTATGATATAGACTAGAGTCCTGGTGCACAAAAATTTGTGCACTTGGGAGGGTTCTTCAGCCCGGCCTGTGCCCTCTCACAGTCTGGGACCCCTCGGGGAATGATCACCTGCTGGCTTAGGCCTGCTCCCAGGGGGATTGGGCCTAAGCTGGCAGTCAGACATCCCTCTGGCAGGCCAGGAGCCCCCAGGGGATGTCCACTTTGCCAGCGGGGACCAGGCCTAGCTGCAGTTGGACATCCTTAGCACTGCTGAGGAGGCGGGAGAAGCTCCCACCACCACCGCTGTACTGGCAGCTGTCAGCCTGGCTTGTGGCTGAGCAGAGCTCCCCCTATGGGAGCATACTGACCAACAGAGGGTCAGCTTCTGCATTGAGCGTTTTCCCCTGGTGGGTCAGTGTGTGTCATAGTGACCAGTGATTCCCAGTGGCGTCTTGCTGTTAAGGGTCAATTTGCATATCACCCTTTTATTATATAGGAGAGAGGCCTGGTGCCTCTGGGTAGGTGCCGGCTGTTTTGCCCTGAAGGGTGTCCTGGAGCATCGCTCTCTCTCTCACAAACCTGCCGGGCTAGGCTGTTTGAGGTTCTTATGGCTGTTTGCAGGCTGGCTACAGCCCCTTCAGGGTTGGGTCACTCCTGGGGTTCCTGGCCAGTCTGGGTGAGTGGCTGATGGCTGTTTGCAGGCTGGCCACAGCCCCTTCAGGGTGGGGGTCCCAATGGGGTGCCTGGCCAACCTGGGTGAGGGGCTGATGGCTGTTTGCAGGCTGGCCACAGCCCTTTCAGGGTGGGGGTCCCTGCTGGGGTGCCTGGCCAGCCTGGGTGAGGGGCTGATGGCTGTTAGCAGGCTGGCCACAGCCCCTAGCCACCCAAGCTCCCAGTGAGGCTGGCTGGAAGCAGGTATCTGGGATTTATTTAGCTTCTATAATTGAAACTTTGTTGCCTTTTGCAGAGGCCACAGCCGGTCGGGAAGCTTGGTTTCCTCCATTGCCGGGGCAACCAAGCCTCCTGCTTGGGGAGTAGCATGGGAGAAAGGGAGAAAGGAAAAGAGCATAAAGAATGATGTTCGACTTATATATATGTATTTGTTAACAGATAAGATCTGAGGCAAATATGAAAATCATGGGCATTATATATTAATTTTAAGATCAGATATATAGATATGCATTATATTATTTTTCATATTTTTCTATATTTTTATCTAAGAGAATGAAATTAATGATTTATAGTATAATGCCTAATAGAGATAGAGTTTTAATAAAAACAATATTCATTCTAATACACTTCCCAGACCTTCAGTGAAATTCTGTAAAATTCTTAATCTTAATGCAATAATTCATTGTTTTAGGAAGTTTTATGTCTCTGTACCCCAGCATTACATCTGGAACTTTGTTAGCTTTTATAAGTGTCTTTTTGAGTTAAGAGATATTATAAATAAGCGTTATTTTTAAAATAAGTTGGAAGTATATCAGAATTTAACATAAGTCGATCAAAATCTTACTCATTACTTGAATAAAATACCTTCCTTTTTCTCTAAAATCTTTAGGCATACTATGTTCGTTATGGTGTATATATTATTCTCATCTTAAGGGAAAACACCAATTAGACTTGATTAGAGAAATGATTCCTTGGGGAAAAGCTAGAGTAAAGCTCATTAAATTCAATTATTGTAAAGATGGCAACAAGTTGAAATATGTTTTTTTCTGTTACTGGTATTCCAAGTCAGTAAATACACTGAAGACGTCTTCCAATGTTGGCACCCCTCTAATTAAACACTCATTTTTAACTACACACTCTGACAAAATTCAGCTGAAGTAAGAGTTTGCCTGTAGCAATTGCCTATGGTTCCCATACAGTGTCTCCAAATGTACTGTTGTCTTTGGAAGAATAATTTCAATTGAGGAAATCTGGCAACTCCTGGGAGAAAAAATCATAATCTATATAAACATATCAAACCTTTCTATATTATGAATGATTACTTGACAGCAATGCTTAATTAGGCTAAAGGATAGTTCTAGAAAACATAGAGAAACAGGCAAAGGCCATAGTATTTTTTTTTCCAAACAGTTGCTGGTTAATAAAATTCAACTTTCTTATTCTCTTATATCCCCACTATCTGCAATGACAAAATGGATAGAAATGCACCTTAATAACTTTACTGATTCATTCCCTCATTTACCCATAATTCACTTATTTTCAGCAACACATTGCAACAAAATCTGTTACATATGGGCTAGACAAGAGACAACAAAGGTGGCCTCCGGGCACTTAGAGAACTAAACCTAAATTAGTGTATAGTGTAAAAGCCATATTGAGTGAATAGAGAAGTTTATGTAAATGATAACAAGTATTAAGGAAGGAGAAAACTGAGAAATATTAAAGAAGTAGTGCTACTTCT
This sequence comes from Myotis lucifugus, assembly GCF_000147115.1. NCBI lineage: Eukaryota > Metazoa > Chordata > Mammalia > Chiroptera > Vespertilionidae > Myotis > Myotis lucifugus. The sequence goes on along the minus strand of NW_005871325.1, from coordinate 823,230 downwards.
CTAAAAAGTCCTTGCATAGTCAGAATGTGGTAGGAGTTAGCTGATAGCTGTAGCAGACACATCTTTTACATCTCTTAAGTTTTCCTACAGGAATACTTGCCTAACTTATTTCAGGCAAATATATGCCCTTTATGTATGCATCATTTAAAAAAATTCTATCATTTAGTGAACATGTGGTTATTTTTTTTCTGTATGCTACTGGGCTCATGTAGAATCTTCCAGTTTCTGTCATCATGCAGCAGAATATATGGACATGAAAATAATTCCACCAATCAAATACCACTCCAATGGAAAAATGAACCAAAAGTAGTGCAAAACAATGTTTAGATTAGAAATATAAATAATTATAACAAATGAAGAGATGTAAATTATTATAATAGATATATGACAAATATAGGAACAGAATATTTGAGCTTTATCACATAAATGTAACACAAAACTTGAGGCTGCCCTCCCATAAAATAAGTAAACTTTAAGAAATAAACTATACCTACTGTTAACATTAGTCATTAATATTTCAAAAAAGTAATGTGGCCCTAGTATCAAAAACCTTAAAAATATTCTACTTTTAGAAATTTATTCTGAAGAAATAATCAAAAATAGAGATTAAGAGTCCTGCCAAAACCGGTTTGGCTCAGTGGAAAGAGTGTCGGCTGCGGACTGAAAGGTCCCGGGTTCAATTCCGGTCAAGGGCATGTACCTGGGTTGCGGGCACATCCCCAGTAGGGGATGTCCAGGAGGCGGCTGATCGATGTTTCTCTCTCATCGATGTTTCTGGCTCTCTATCTCTCTCCCTTCCTCTCTGTAAAAAATCAATAAAATATATTTTTTAAAAAAAAGAGTCCATTATAAGGTTGACCACTGAATTAATTATGTAAAACTAGAGGCCCAGTGCACAAATTTGTGCACTGGTGGGGTTCGGATGGCCCGCCCTGATCGGGGAAGATCAGGGCTGGGCCAGCCAGGGGCAGGGGCAGCAGGAGGTTGGCCACTGGGCGCCGGCCCCACCCCTGATCTGGCTGCTTGGCCAGCCGCAGTGCATGTCATAGCAGCCGGTCGTTCCGGTCGTTCAGGTTGCTTGAGATATATATATATATATATATATATATATATATATATATATATATATATAGCAAGGCATTAGAAATAACACCAATGAACAACACCAATGAACAAAGAAATAAAAAGAATTTTCTAAATAAATGATGATATAATCATATGATGAATTATTTCCCAGCTATTCAAAATTTTGTTCTCAATATTTAGTTATTATAAAATATACTCATAAATTATGTATTAAATAAGGTCATTTATTCATCCAGTCATTCATTTATTAAACATATATTGCTTTTTTATGTCATAGCTAGCTCTGTACCTGTTTTGGGAGTATAGAAGTGTGCAAGACATGTTCTTTCCCTCATGAGAATTATAGTCTAGTTGTGAAATTAAACAAAGAGGCATGCAATTAGAAAATGATATTATGTGTGTGTATGTTGAGATAAAGGAGCAAGTTACAAGGAGAACAAAATTTTGGCAAAGCAAAGCATGCCCAGGCCGTCAACTTTGACTTGTTGATTTCCTCATTTGTTGTCTAAAATGAGACCAGAAGAATGAGCAGGATTTAGACAAAGAGTCTTTGGAAGAATGTTCCAGGAAGAAGAAATATTATATGCTAATGTTCAAAGAAAAGAAAGAGATATTTCATGTACAGTATAATATGAATTTTTCATGAAGTACTTCAACATATTAAGAATGATTATAGGAGGTAGATTTTGAGGTGATATCTCCAACATTTTCCTCATTTCATAAATTTTATTAAATATTATTTACTGTAAACAGGTTTGCTATTGGATTAGGAAAAACTAACCTTATAAATTTTAAAGAGATTCAAATGCTCAGAGGAGAGTGACCTTCAGAAGAAGTAATCAATACTTAAATTTATTCTGTACACTGTGCTCAAGAGTTCTCTTGTGTTTAAATATATTGGCATCAAAGTTGGGATATCTATCTATTAACCTGTTTCACATGCTTTACCTATCATATTTTGTGACCTCAAGCAGCATTCCTCGATGATGAACAATAAGGTCATGTGGCACCTGCAGCACAGGTTTATCTCACACATGTCAGGGTCACAAGGCTATCCCAGAATTTAATGATAGGGCATAGTATTAGTATAATTACCTGCCTGAATGTCATAAGAAAAATCAATAATTGTTTACAGGATCTAGCTGTTTTTTTCAGAGCAGGTTTACAACTAAGCAGTATGTAGAGATAATTGACTAGGTAATGGGAAATATACGTCTATCTAGAAAAACTCTGGGTCTTAAAGTACTAACTGAACTGCCTGTTATTCTACCACTGTGATACAAATGCATTTTCTCTTATTTTGAAAGCTTTTGATATGTAAATTTTCTCCTTAAAGAGAAAAGACATAAATTATTCCTGTTATGAATTTCAGCACCATGATCTACAAAGACAGATTTCTGAGCATCTTCTCTGTCATGAGAGGAATAAAGGGCATTGTTCCTGCCCTTTGGAAGTTTCACTCACTTAGAAGGGCATATTGGGGAAGGGCGTATAAGGTATGTCTGTGCACCCACCAGCAGTATCTGTAATGTACGTTAAGTGTCTCCTCATGTTAGTGACACAAACAGTAAGTTCCTAGGGAGGGCAAAACCTATCTGTTGGAGGTGACCCTCAGTTCTTTGCCACCCAGGCCTCTACTTAAGTAAGCTCATAATGTGGTAGTTTCATCCAAACCTGGAAGGGAGATAGTCTATTAGCAAAACAAATGGGCCAAGGAGGTCTGAGGGAGATTCCTGGAGGTGTCACATGAATATTTCAGGAAGGGCAATATAGACAGAGAGTGGCATTCATAGAATTGCTTTGTTGTAAGCAAAGACATTTTGGAAAATAATTGTAATCTTCTAGTATTAATTCCATTTTCATTATTGTTTTTACTAGTTAAGGGTTGCGCAATGGTTTTATTATGATAGAGGTTTCATGACTCTGATTTTAATCTATCCTGAATATAAAAAAAATAAGGTTCCTCTATTGCAGTCCCAGTCCCTTAATTGTAGACAAAATTTATTGTGGACACAAGTAGGTTTTCAGTTATTATGGAAAATAATACAATAATTAATAAGTAATAATGCAAAAGTAAACTTTTTTGTACCTACAACTATAAACCTACTTTTGCCCACTCTTGTATTATACATTTTATTAAGAAGCAAATTGTATTACTTATCTATTGCAGCATAACAAATTTTCTCAAAATTAGTGTTTTAAAAATTCATATGTTGACAGGCTCATAGTTTCTCTGAGTGTGGAGTTAAGGAATGGCTGGGCTGGGTCCTCTACTTTACGGTATCACAAGTTTCCAATCAAGGTGCTGAGGTCTCATTTGAAGATGTGACTGGGGAAGAATCCTCTTGCAAGATTACTTCTATAGCTCTTGACAGAATTAAGTTCCTTTGGCCTGTGTAACTGGGGGACTGAAATTTTTGCTGGCTGTCATAGGTAACCTTCAGTTCCTTGCCACCTGGGCCTCTTTATAACATAGCCACTGAGTTCATCAAAGTCAGGAAAGAAGCTATTCTGTTACCAACAACAAAATTTGCAATTATATGCAATGTAATAATGGAAGTGACAGATCTATCAACTACAGTATTCTATCAGAAGCAAATCACACTTCCTGCCCAGTCAATGGGAAATGATTATATTAGGGCATGAGTATTAGAAGGCAGAGATCCTTAGGTATCACTAAACATACATGATTTCTGCTTACATGGGTTGCATAAGTTATGGCAGAAACATAAGATTTTTAATTCAGTACAGGTGATTACTAAGAGATCCTTGACTAGATGATATGGTAAGACTAGTTAGATTGCTATACTAGTTACTGGTTGAAAAGAGACTACAGTCTAAACTCTACATGTTCTAACTATCCTAGATAATAAAGAGGTAATATGCAAATTGACCATCATGCCCTCACAAAAGATGGCTGTCCCCATGTGGGCACAAGATGGCCACCACAAAATGGCTGGCAAGGGAAGGTAGTTGTGGGTGACCAGGCCGGCATGAGAGGGCAGTTGGGTGTGACCAGGCTGGCAGGGGAGGCCAGTTGGGGGTGATTGGGCCAGCAAGGGACCAGTTAGGCATCAATCAGGCTGGCAGGGGAGTGGTTAGGGGGTGATCAGGCAGGCAGGCAGGAGAGCAGTTGGGAGTCAGCAGTCCCATATTGGAGATGGTGCAGGCTGGGCTGAGGGACACTCCCCTCCAGTGCACAAATTTCATGCACCGGGCCTCTAGTCTATAATAATAAAAGCGTAATATGCTAATTAGACCAGACACCCTTCTCGACTACCTTCTGGACGAAGCCAAGGCTGCGAGGGAAGCCCGAGTCCTGGGTGTCTGCCGGCAGCCAGAGGGAAGACTGGGTCCTGGGTGCCAGAGGGAAGCCGGTGCCAGCAGCTGGGGGAAGGAAAGCCTACTCTTGCATGAATTTCATGCATCGGGCCTCTAGTTATATAATGTTTGTCAATACTCAATTTCACTCTTGCTCATTTCCATTATATGTGGTATCAAGAGATTGAACTAAAAATAACTGTAATGCTAATGTTTTACTACTGTGTATAACACACAGTTATTTGAAGCTTCAAGGTGAGTTTTGCAAAAACATTTTATTTTAATATTTATTTTAAGTGGAAGTTCATTTTTTTTCTGCTTTAGCAATTTTACATGGTATGAAAGTTGAAATAATGTTTGTTCTCAACAGCACAGAATATGCCATTTTTATATATGGGAAACCATGCTGATGCAGTATTGATTTTCCAAATGTTTTATAATCTATGTTGCATTATGTTGCAACCTAATTGTATATTCTGTGAGATGTAGAACTGTGCAAGCATAATCAGGAGCAGTGTTCCTGGATTCATTCAGAGACTAAGTTCAGTACAAAGGTAGGATGATTGAAGTGTATATACTTGGGGACCTGCTGAGTTAAGGCATTCCTGTGTGTGGTTTCCTGACATCCTACCATTTGACTATCTGCATTCATGTAACCCTGTGCATGGTGATTCCATTTAACTAATCCCCACAGTGTCCTGCCATAAGCAAGCAATTTCCATGGCATTACAGACAGGTTAACCTACTCTGTTCCCAGTACATTTTCTTGACTTTTCCTGGTGAAGAAAATTACTTGTGTACAGAGATGTTTATTTTTTCTAAGTTTGACATGTGCTCTAATGGAGAAAAAAATAAAAGCTCCGATGTGATCATAGAGGAATGGTCCTGATACTGTGTGGAGCAATAGACTCCGATACTGGAAAAAGATTCATTTACCTGCTGCATCATATATATGTAACATTTCCCAACATTCCCAACAGCTTCCTTTTTTTTGTTAAAGATTGCAGTTCTTTATTGGGTGGGGAAACCCTAAGGGTGGAGTTGGGGTGTTCTGATAATTCACATGTAATCATCATTATTCAATAATATAGAATTTGGTGAGAGATGCTAGGGAGGGTTATACTATCTTTTTATTGTAAGACACAGCACACAACCCTTTTTGAAAAGACCTTGTCAGACTACTCAGCAAGTCCACAGATCCCAATGCAAGCTATATATTCTCCCTGAAGAAGGCAGTAAAAGGTACTGGTATGCGAAAAATGCTGAGCAGGCAGGAAGCACGGGAGGACTCCAGTAGGACAAAAGGTCGTATGTCTTTCTGGTGAGAAATGAGAGAAGGACCCTGGCCACTAGTGAGCACTAAGGATCCCTGCCTGCTTCCCGCAGGATGGGGCCGTTAATCTGTGTGCTCTGGCCGCAGTCCAATGCATGTAATTGTTTTCTGCCTCCCTAAATCTCTTTTCCTTTTTTATTTATATTGAAAGCATCTCAGTTTCTGTCCTAGATGAATTACACTCTCACTCACCTAGAGGGGATATTATAAAAAAGCAAATGTAAATTGTGTGTAAAATGCCAAATAAAGTTCATAATGCTATTATCCTTTTCACTACTATCATTAATTTATATGTAGTTAGCTCCTAGAATAGTTTGTTGTCCTGGGGTATTGTTTTACTTTGTGGCTTTCTATCACATTCTCTTCTAATCTTATAATATTAACACAACCCTATTTCCTAAGTTAAATTCATTTAGCCTTTGGTTATACAGGATTTCAATTTTAGTAGCGGAAGTTTACTTATATCATACCTCATAACAGCCATGTTTTAAGTATATCTGGAATTGGAAGACATTTTTTAAAGTTGCCCCCAAAATGTCTGACCTTTTTTAAAAAAATCAATCATCTACCCTTTCCCACCTCCCATTAATTTTTAAAATTGCCCTCTGATAAGCCAAGCACTATCCCATGAGAGTTTTTAGCTTTGCCAGTCTGTATTTATAAGTTTAAGACAAGCCTAATATAAGAAATATAAAAAACTGAAAACTATTCTGTTACAGAATCTGAAAGACAAAGAAAAGGCTCAGTCTCTTAAACCTACTACCTGAAATTGTCTTCCTCACTTTAAAGTTTCATTAGCTTTTTAGAATACAAAACCCCAGAGAGTCACATAAACTTAACCATTGGACGTGCTACAGGGTTAAGTTAATGTCCTATCTTTCCCCAAAAGCAATTTTAATAGAGTGGCCAGGAAAGGAATAATGACAATATAGGAACTTGGGAATAGGAAGGGATGAAGCATGATTTAATGGGGGCAAAAAACAATAACACACACACACACAAAAGACACCTGCCCAGACCACTCAGCGATCCACTTTATTCTTTTTCACCTGGGTCTGACTCAGGTTCAGTTTTTGTTTTGTTTTTTTAAAGACAAATATGTATTTACTAAAGGCCTGGTGCACAAAAATTTGTGCACTTGGGGGGGTTCCTCAGCCCAGCCTGTGCCCTCTCACAGTCTGGGACCCCTCGGGGGATGTCCACCTCCTGGCTTAGGCCTGCTCCCCAGGGGATCAGGCTTAAGCTGGCAGTCAGACATCCCTCTGGCAGCCCAGGAGCCCTTGGGGGATGTCCACTTGCCAGCAGGGAACAGGCCTAAGCTGCAGTCAGACATCCTTAGCGCTGCTGAGGAGGCGGGGGAGGCTCCTGCCACTACTGCTGTGCTGGCAGCTGGCAGCCTGGCTTGTGGCTGAGCAGAGCTCCCCCTGTGGGAGCGCACTGACCACCAGGGGGCAGCTCCTGCATTGAGCGTCTGCCCCCTGGTGGTCAGTGTGTGTCATAGTGACCAGTCATTCCCAGTTGTTCTGCTGTTAGGGTCAATTTGCATATTACCCTTTTATTATATAGGATTTACTTACTTCTTTATTTAAGTACTTATTTATTTATTTATTTATTTATTTTTAACCCTCACCTGAAGATATTTTTCCATTGATTTTTAGAGAGTGGAAGAGAGAGGGCAAGACACAGAGAGAGAAACAATGCTGTGAGAGAAACACCTCGATTGGTTGCCTCTTGCAAGTGCCCTGACTAGAATCTGGGCCAGAAAGAGCCTGCAACTGGGGTACATGTCCTTGTCCAGAATAAAACCTGGGATCCTTCGGTCCACAGGTCCACTCTCTATCCACTGAGCCAAACCTGCTAGGGCTCAGGTTAAGTTTTTATGCTTCTCTTTACTTAAGTGACCAGGCTTCCTCCTACGCATCACCTATTGAAGATCCACTGGATATTTTTATTACATTCTTAGCAACATTTTCTCGTAGAACTAGACTATATAAAAATAGCTTAAACTTCCTTAAATTGAGTGAAGTCTGCACCAGGCTTTTTTATTCTGCTAAAGCCTTTCTCTAACATAATTCTAAAATAGCCTCATGAAATTGCTGGTAGATCTGTGGGAGTTTAACACATATATTTGAGGGAGGAAATTAACTGGGTACAGATGTAAAATAAATGAGTTTTGGTTTTTTTTCTTATTCTGTTCACACTCAAAAACATTGTTAAAAACTGACCATGGCATATGTCAAAACACAGGACATACTGAAATTTTAACAAATATGATTCAGACTTGTGTAGGATTATAGACTGGGTCCTAAATATAATCCCTCCATGAGTTATTAATTTAATCAACTTGCAAAAATAATATCAGAGAAATCTACCTATGTTTTGATATTTTGGGACAAATATCTACTTCTAAAATCTTACTATAGATTGACTGAGTTCCTTGATTAAAAATAGTCCTTGATTCAATGAGATGACTTTATAACCTTTTCCTGACTCAGTGTCTGATATACTAGACAGGTTCCTGAAATCTCTGGTAGGACAGAACATCCGTGTGTAAAGGAAATGCCTCATGGCTAAAGTGATTCAGAAAGGCTGTTTTGGTTACATTGGCAGAAAAAATAAATAAAAAGTTCTCACTGAGTTAAACTCTCTAGATTCTAGAAAATACCAAAGGCTACTGATTCCCATCAAACCTCAACCTTATGTATGTTGAGACTTAGGTGGAATTTTATTCCTAAATGGGATGAGAAGATATATGTGTAGATGGGTGCATTATTGGGAAGGGGTATGTCCAGTAGAAAACATATTCTATTCCAGATAACATATGCTTCGTGATGCTAAAAACTGTAAATCGATAAGAGCAACCTATTTCACAAGGTTATGTCGTGATTACTTATTAAGGTGCATTATCAAATAGGGGAAATTCATGAGCAGTGATTGGAATATATTGTTTGTGATTTCAGAATCATTGTAGCATCGGTTGCACATTAAGCTAATAGCAAATATCTCTTCAATAAAAAAAAATTCCTGAGGGATTTATTATAACACCTAACTTCTAATATTCATGAAAGGAATCAAGAAAAAAAAGATATTAAACAACCTCACTTAACATCCACACCATATATACCCAGAGGAAATCAATTGCAAAGGCGTTTCCAGGGTTTTGGCCACATCACAGGTATTTTATCTTTAAATCTTTCATACTTGGATTTATTTGTGTCCAGTTTGGTTTTCAAACATGATCTAAAGCTTTCATATTTCTATTCACTGGCAGAATTTGTTGTAAAGCCTCGAAGAAATCTATTGAGTAAGCACCAAGAAGTATCTTAGTGCTTCTGTTCAGTTCAGTCCATCATTCTCACTTGCTCATTGACTAGTACAACACAGGAGACAAGAGATACCTAAAGTGATGTGACACAACAAGACACATCCATCAAGGATTGTTTGAAAGAGGATACAGTTTAGAGTTTTAAAAGTATTGTCTTTTGGAAGAAAAAGCTTTTACATTTGTCTTAAATAAAAAAAAAGAAGATGAAGGGCTAGTCCAAAACTGAAAGAGGAAAAAATACAGTATTGATCCAAATGCTGCTTGCTGAGTCATAAGGAAATTGAAAATGCTCTAAGGAATGAAAGGTAACCAGCCGAGCTGATGAAAACCCGGAGGAAAATGTTCCAAATGAGATCCCTGCATCATAATCATTTCATGTTGGTGAACTCGTCTAGGCTTCAAAGAGAAGGATGGTGGGAACTGAGATTGTTCTTCAATGAAAATGCATACTGATAGGTTTAAATGAACTTCTGAAATGTTCAGTGGCCCTCAAACAGATTGAATTCCTTACCTGAGGGTAGATTTCACGAGCTAGGTAATTGGGACTCTTCTTTGGCAAGAGTATTGTCCTGCACTGGTGGGGCTAGTACCAAGTTACTCTGTTACAGTTACATTCAGAGATGGGATGGGGAGTGATACCAAGACCCCTCTCCATCTGCTCCTTTCACTCCAGCTACTAAGTGAAATCTTATCTGGAGTTTTTATTGCTCACCCTGAGAGTAACATGTGTCTTCGTCAAAATAATTTAAATGATTTCAACCTGGGAATTTTGATATTCAAAACATTGTCATGATGGGAAAGTAGTGTTCTGGACTCACTCCTTACATTTTAGAAATCTAGAAATAAATATGCTGTGCTTTCTTACTCTCTAGGAATATGCAATGTGACCGTCTTAATACATTTTATTTTATGTATCAACAGGGTCATCAGGGAATACTAGCTCTCTTTTGTTTAAATGTATGACATTCACATTTTAAAGTCAGCATCTATTGTAAGCATGGCTATTTCTGCCTGATTTATTTATTTATTTATTTTGAAATAGGAAATATCTTAGAGATATCCTTGGTTCTAAAATATTATTTAAATGGCTGAATTGGAAAGAATTCTCATTAATCTTGTAAACTGTATTCAAAATGACTCTTGATCTAGGTGGGAAAGCATATATGCACCCCTAGGTTTATGACACCATTATTTATAGTCACCAAGATCTGAAGACAGCCCAAATGCCCATCAGTAGATGAGTGGATAAAAAAAGATGTGGTACATTTACACAAGGGAATATGCTATGCAGCTGCCAAAAAGAGAGAAGAAACTCTTACCCTTTGCAACAGCATGAATGGACCTGGAGATTGTTATGCTAAGTGAAATAAGCCAGTCAGAGAAAGACAAATACCATATGATCTCACTTATATGTGGAATCTAATGGATAAAATAAACTGATGAACAAAGTAGGCCCAGAGGCATGGATACATGGAACAGACTGACAGCTCTCAGAGGGGAGGGGTGTGGGGGACTGGATGAGATTAGCCAAAGAACATATATGCATATATGCATAGCCCATGGACACAGACAACAATGTGGTGAAGGTCAAGGTGGGGGTGACTGCATGGAGGGGGCAAAGTGGGGAAAATGGGGGACATCTGTAATACTGTCACTAATTTTAAAAAAATGACTGCTGAGCTAGGTGGGTCATGCCCATCCCCTAGATCCCATGGTGTTGGTGGCCTCAATGCTATACTGCCCTTTAACTCTTTTCCTATCTGATGATATTAAAAAATGGCTCCTGGAAAGGGGTTCCTAGTATATAATTAATCCGTCCACTAATATTTATTGGCTCTTTCTCCCATGATGGTAGATAGACCATAAATATGTAGATGGTTCCTGTCCTTATGGAGTTTGTAGTCCAAAGGGAAGGAGAGGAATTAAATACAAAATGCTAAATAACTTCTTAAAATATATGTGTGCAAAGTACTACATAGTTATTGCTTGTGCTGTAGGAGAGTGACGGGGCAAGCTAACCGAACCAGGAATGAGGGTAGAGAATGGAGTCAGTATCCCAGTCACAAGTTTCTCCCATAAGAATGTGAGAAACATAAGTAAGTATCAATATTTAGGTGGATTATAAGCATCATCTGATACTAAAATAATGTATTAAAAATCCCCAGTTAATGTTTTTTTAAAATATTTGCAAAACAATTCCAGTGGTGAGATAATTTATACTTTCTGGGGTTTTATTCCATCTTTGGTCAACTTGGTTACAATAGTGAGAGTAAATTTCCTATTCTACATTCTGCTTTTTGACTTGAATTCCACCACTTTAAAAAACAAGTAGCATTAGTTTAATTTTTGTTCCACATGACCATATGAAAGTACTGCAAGAAGGGTATTATATTTTCCCAAAGACTTTTAGTCTCTTAGCAAAATTTGTTTGATGAAATATTTTCAATTTACATAATAATCATGAGCATCATCCTCTAAGTGGGATATAATTTGTTTGGTTTCCCATGCTGAAATGTGGTGAGCTAGCCAATGCCTAAATCTTTTTAAGTTGTTCGGGTTTTTAAAAATAAGAGTGCAGGATTTAACATTTATTCTTATTAAGTTTAATCTTTTTAGGTGCTGCCTGCTATTTTAACTGGGTGAGAACATTTGGATCTCACTTAATATCCCAGTGTATTTCAGTTCCCTGAGTGTTAATGATTTATGTAATATTATTACATTACCTTCTACATTATTATTAGAATTGTTAAAAATCAAAGTGTTAATAAATAGAAAAATGACTTTCTCTTCTCTGTGTTCTATTAAATTTTTTTTGAGGGGTGGTTTTAGTTACTTGAATATAATTAGCATCTATTGACCATTATAATTTGAAAAAAACTGTAGACTTCACCTCCAGCGGTTCTCAACCTGTGGGTCTCGACCCCTTTGGCAGTCGAAAGACCCTTTCACAGGGGTCGCCTAAGACCATCCTGCATATCAGATATTTACATTATGATTCATAACAGTAGCAAAATTACAGTTATGAAGTAGCAACAAAAATAATTTTATGGTTGGGTCACAACATGAGGAACTGTATTTAAAGGGCCAGAAGGTTGAGAACCACTGCTTTAGGCAACGAAAGGGGGAAATCAAATAAATATAAAACTCTTCTACCTATAGATTATAGTGAACACTTGCTGTGATCTAGAGGATATAACCACTAATCTCTGAATCTTGATTTTCTGACATGGAACACAGACACACCTGCCTTACCAAGACATTGTAAGAACTGAATTATTTATTATATGTGAGAACCTGGTTTTTGGCAGTTAGGATTTTCTCTCCACAGAAGGTTATAATGGCCTGGAGAAGATGGACAAGTTCACAAATAATAGAAGAGTTGAATGAAAGTGGTAGGGACTTGGGAGATAGAACTGTCCAGAGTTGGATGTGTTAATGTCACCAGCTAAATGCTTCCAATTTGTAATGCTGGTGTGATGGTATATACTTTAAATTATTTCCTGGAAAAAGTAGATAATTGGGAGTAGAGAAGTAGTTTAGAAGTAGGGTATGATTTGGATAACAAAAATAACTGTACAGATGGTACTATCCTTAACAAAGAGATGTTCTATACACATACAAATTCATCTTGCCAGCTAGGTGTCTTCACTTATAAAAGTTTCATTTCTTTCTTTTAGCTCTAATTCTCCAACAAAGTCAATCAATATCTGTAAGAACCTCATAGTTAGTTCTTGGATTGTTCAAATAGGAGTCAACAGAATTCACCTCTACAGAAAAATTACACTTATAAAGCATCCTCTGATGTTATCATTGCTTTTGTATATGTAACATTTTTATAAAACACATAAACATTTATAAATATTTGAAAATAATATTTCCCTCTCGCCTCAAAGTACAGTCTTCTCTTTCTTTCATTCAGGAAGGTCATGCTGCTACTATCTATTGTCACTTTGTCTGGTCCACAGCAATAACCTTCAGGATGATCTTTGTAGGACAATAGCCCTTCTCAGCATTTGCTTCTCACCTGAAAAGTGACAGCTGGCGCCATCACCTCTTCCATGAACTTCCCTGAATAAAGAACAAAGTTCACAGCAATTTTAGGTGGAGGCAACAAATAAATGATTGTTAGATCCCCAAGAAAGTGTTTTCTGAGCACTGCTGTGAATTGCCATTTAATCCAAGCTTCCTCACCTGCCAAGGACATACTCTGACCTGAGAAAGCCTGGGCTCTGGGCGCTAAAAGTACAAAAACCCAACCACCACCCGGCATTACCAGCCCCATGAGCAGGGATACCAAATACCAAATGTCACCAAATGTTCAGGGGTTCAGAGGTTACAGTCCCCCCTTTTTTTTGGTCTTAATTTAATTGAAATAAAGGGGCAAACAAATGTCAGTATTGATAGCAATGTGAATTTTTAAAATGATTTTTGTAATGCCCTAGTGAGCAAGTATCTGTACCTGTGGCTAAATATGATTGTATTTGTGCTAAACATAGGAATAGCCTGAGAACCCCTAGTTGGTTTGTTTAAGTGAGATAGAGTGTCAGCTTATGGACTGAAGGGTCCCAGGTTTGATTCCAGCCAAGGGCATATGCCTGGGTTGCAGGCTCAATCTCCAGTGGGAGGGGTAGCCGATCCATGATTCTCTCTCATCATTGATGGTTCTATCTCTCTCTCCCTCTCCCTTCCTTTCTGAACTCAATAAAAATATATTTTAAAAAAATAGCCTGAGAAACGTTACAAAGAATATTTGAGCCAAAGAATGCCTAATTAGAAACACATTGCTGTAGCTGCTTTTGTTCCTATACCTACCAACGTAAAATCACATGATTTGTTGAAATTATTTCATATCTGTGTCTATTACTTTAGATAAGTTTTGCTATATATTTAAGGATAGAGTAGCCTTCTTTTATCGTATGAGAATTCCAAAGCCAGAATAATAATTCTTTAATCCTTATCCCATGCTCTAGTTTGAAATGATAAACAATAAATGCCTGTACTACCATTCGTTAATCTGGATTATTATATTATGAGTAGAGGCCCGGTGCATGACATTTGTGCACTCAGGGTGGGGAGGTCCCTCAGCCTGGCCTGTGCTCTTTTGCAGTCTGGAAGCTCTCAGGAGATGTCCAACAGATGGTTTAAGCCATCTGGGAGCGGGCCTAAGCTACAGTCAGACATCCTTAGCACTGCTGTGGAGGCAGGCCACTGCACTTGCCAGCCCTCAGCCCAGTTTGTGGCTGAGCAATGCTCCCCCTGTGGGAGCGTACTGACCACCAGGGGTCAGCTCCTGTTGAGCGTCTGCCCCCTGGTGGTCAGTGCACATCATAGTGACTGGTAGTTCTGCTGTTCAATTGATTTGCATATTACCCTTTCATTATATAGGATTCCTAAAAAGAGGAAAGTGAAAGTGAGAAAATACTTTTTTTTTTTCCAAATAAGTGAGTGAGTGCTCTTCCTGGCAGATTTCAATGTCTAAGTCAAAAATTAAAGAGCAGCAAAGACCATAACAACTTTCTTAAAAAAGGACAGACACTGTAACTGTTGAAAACATTGGATTGACAATTGAGCTGAGAAAGCAAAGTACTATAGCCAACAAAGTATCAGAAAGAAAGCAAAACTGTGAATTAACCAGACCACTTTGATGAAGAAGTGGAATGTAATTCCATGTCTCTTGGAGGTAAGTGACACATAATGTAGAGATGGGAAGATAAAGCAAATCAATTGGTAGTGTAAAGAATGATTTTTGGTGACTCAAAAAATGTATTAAGTGAAATCACAGGCTGATGCTTTATTCCTGCATTTTTGGAATTCTCAAAAATGAGACTATACATAAATTTAATCAAATCATTTAATTATTAAAAGGTTGCATTGTAATTGACTTTATTCTCCAAAAAATACAACTTGTCTGAACTTAGATATGTGGAACTTGATACCTAAAGAGGCAAAATAAATTGTCACAAACTACCCACCACTTACACACAAAGTCAGGTCTTCCTGTTTTTACCCCCAAAACTGTTTTCTCTGGAAAAAGTAGATCAACCACTTTCTTTGTCAAAGAGAAAGTGCCTTGATTTGTTTCTCTTTCACTTATTCTAAGTATTTGCATACTATGCAGTATTATACCTAGGCCTTTTCTCTTATAGCCTTCTTTCTTATCTTATTACATCTTATATAAATCCATATTTGATCTACATTTATCACCAACTTGACATGTCATCTTTCCTTGTGGTCTCTATTTTTTTTTAAATTACAATATGTAAATCTGGGCAAATAAATTTAGATTTCTGGAGCTTATAAAAAGAGATTTTAAGTGACTATTTAAACCTGCCTTTTATCAATATAGTCTGGTCTCTCTTTAAAAAAAAAAATGGAAAAAACAGATAGAACATAATTGAAATCCAGAAACCTAAGTTCTACTCTCATAGGGGTTTCCTAAGCAATACTATAGACATACACACATGCACCCACATATACAAACATACACAAATATTATTTGAACCAAGGGCACATTTTTGTCTATCTATGGTATGAAGGTTAGAATATCATAGCATCTGTGGCTAGCCCAGAGGGGTGCTTTGTAAAATAATCTTTACTAAGTTTCACGGTAATATCTGTTCTTGCTTTCAATTATCTGATCTGCTCCACATGTGAACAAACAAGCTTGTGTTCATTAGTAACCCTAGATATCATGTGAATGAGTTGGAATGCCCTGACTGCTCCTTGCTGCCCAAGCAATCTCTAAACATCTTCTGGGAGCTAACCTAAGTGACATGTCTTTGCAGCCTTCCCTATGTCATGAGATGTGTAGCAATATGACAGTTCAGGCTGACTGACCATTTTAAACTAAGCCTCAGAACACTGTATCTTTGTGATATCATTGGAATATTTTAGAAGTTTGGCAAATCTTTTTAACCCTTTGACACACATCTGTTTGTTATGTGTGTCTTCTTAAGGCAGCGGTTCTCAACCTGTGGGTCGCGACCCCTTTGAGGGTCGAACGACCCTTTCACAGGGGTTGCCTAAGACCATCGGAAAACACATATATAATTACATATTGTGATTAATCACTATGCTTTAATTATGTTCAATTTGTAACAATGAAAATACATCCTGCATATCAGATATTTACATTATGATTCATAACAGTAGCAAAATTACAGTTGAATTAGCAATGAAAATAATTTTATGGTTGGGGGTCACCACAACATGAGGAACTGTATTAAAGAATTGTGGCATTAGGAAGGTTAAGAACCACTGTCTTAAGGCATTGTGTCAAAATGAATTCCCAGGCCTTTCTGTACTGAGCAGACAGACCACTATGGACTTTAATTGATATCTCGTAGTGGAAAGAAATGTCACTTATTATACCACATATATGCATTCTAGAGTCTGTGATTTGGTTATAGGATTTAAGAAATGTTACATCTCACACTGACCAGCCAATGCATAAATGAGGAAGCCAAATGTTAATATGCATTCAGAGATAAACACTACACAAGACTGTAATGTCCATGCCTACTGAAGCCAAAGAAGAGCAGGTCACAATCTCCAGGTAGCTTGTGTTTGAAAAGCAAGTTTTGTTTTGTTTTTATTAAAAAGGAAAGGGGACCTGGCCTGTGTGGCTCAGTGGTTGAGCATTGACCTGTGAACCAGGTGGTCATGGTTCGATTCCTAGTCAGGACACATGCCTGGGTTGTGGGCTAGATTCCCCAGTCAGGGGTGTTCAGGAAGCAGCCAATCAATGATTCTCTGTAATCACTGGTGTTTCTATCTCTCTCTCCTTTTCCCTTCCTCTCTGTAAACAATAAAAATATTTTTAAAAAGGAAATGGGTATCAGTACAACCGGTGGGATGCATGTCCTACAATGTATTTATATGAATGCACACTTTACTGTTTTTAATAACAAAATTTTGTTTCAGTGGTTCTACCTCTTTCCTTGGCTTTTGTGAAAGGATGCCCTTGTAAGTATATTTTAATTGATTCCTTTTAATTCAATAATATTACATTAATATCCAATCGGCAAATAAACATACAGTTTAGGCATTAAAAGAACAAACTAGCAAAATGTCCCTATGTGACATTTTGAGAATGTGACTTTTCAGAATAAGATTATGAAAGGACAAAATGTCAATGAGCAATTTGGAAGTTTCCCCTAACAAGGTACCAGAGTGCAGGCTCAAATAATTCTTGGCACTGTTAGCATGTCCTAAATTTTTATCTAGTACAATTTCTACATAACTACTGAAAGAATATTAGCAATGATTCATCTGAATGAAAAAGTAAATGGGAAATTGATGTCCTTAGAGTTCTGAAGGGTTTTGCATTCCTCTTCAGTAACAGCATGGTTATTATGACTATAGTGGGATCATTCCTTTTGTGACAAGTATCAAGTCATATATTCACATTTTGCTCAACTGATTGTTAACTGATTGTCAATTGACAGTCACATTGATTGTCAACTGATCTTTCTTGGATTATAGGGAAATAGTGCTGGCTGAAGATATGGATGTCTATCACATTAAAGATTATTTTTATTTTTATTATTACAATTTTAAAAAGCTTTCTTGAGTTGTACAGACCTTACATTTTGCTCATTTAATTTATATGAAACAATATTTTAAGTCACAGAATCCCTGAGATACTGAATAGTTCAAGTTTCTAGAACTTCAAAACTCCAGTGTATTTATCAAGGAAATGTCTTCATATGTGTGTCTAAGAAGCCCATTTGCACTCTTCTCCAGCAAAAAACTACACTGTGGAGGGTTCTTCAAAACCAACCTATTAACTGCTAGTGAATTTATATTTAAAACATAGCTATTTATATTTTCCAAAGTAATGTCCTTATTATCATCTTAATTGCACTTCAGAAAAAAAGCATAAAGCAGGGAAGGCTGCAAAGTATCCTCTTTAACTTAATGAGGAGGTAAAGATATGGGTCAAGTGCAAGGACAAAGGAGTCAGACTCCCAGTTTTGTCACTTATTGACTGTTCCTTTCTTAATGTTATTCTCTTTTCCTTCAGTTCTCCAGTTATTAAATAAAGTAATTGTATTACCTACTCATAGGCTTGATTTGAGAAATATAGGATACATGTTAAACTCATTAAATACTGTCCAGAATGTATTACACTTTCAATGTGTTAACCATTTTATATATTAACTAGAGGCCCAGTGCACAAAATTTGTGCACCGCAGGGGGGGGGGGCGGGGAGAGGTTGTCCCTCAGCCTGGCCTGCACCCTCTCCATACCAGGACTCCTGGGGATCGGGCCTAAACCGGCAGTCGGACATCCCTCTTGCAATCCAGGACCACTGTCTCCTAACTGCTCGTCGGCTTGCCGGCCTGATTGCCCCCTAACTGTTCCCCTGCTGGCCTGACCGCCCCCTTACTGCTACCCTGCCAGCCTGATTGCCCCTAACTACCCTCCCCTGATGGCCTGATTGCCCCTAACTGCTTCTGCCTCATTCCCTGCCACTATGGCTTTGTCCAGAAGATGTCCGGTCTAATTAGCATATTAACCTTTTATTAGTATAGACTAGAGGCCCGGTGCACAGAATGGGGTCCCTTGACCTGGGGATCAAGCTGAAATTGGCAGGCCAACATCCCCTGCGGGGTCCCAGATTTCAAGAGGGCACAAGCCAGGCCGAGAGACCCCACTGGAGCATGAATCCATGTACCAGGCCTCTAATATGCATATAAGATCTTTGGTTAATCTCTTCTCACCATCCCCCCATTCCCTCTGAGATTTATCAGTCTGTTCCATGTTTCTATGCCTGTGTGTTGAGCATCTTCCCCCTGGTGGTTAGTGCACATCATAGCTACCAGCCAAACAGTCAAATGGTCGAATGGTTGAATGGTCGAATGGTCAGACATTTAGCATATTGGCCTTTTATATATATAGATGGTATTGCTTTTAAATGGAAAAATGATACATGGAGATGTTCAAATGATGGATAAAAAGCCAAGAGACATGGTTCATGAAAAAGTTGGATTTAGAAGTCACTCTCTTTCAACCCCATAGCATATGACAGTGTATGATTAAATGCAAAATATAGAGATAATAAAAAGTTACATGGAAATGTGTAACAAAGATAATTCTAAATGCCATGCTTCTTGCCTTTTTTAAAATATTTTCTTTGAGTTTATGAACTCTTATAAGCTGCTCACTAGATACAAATATTTTATTATGAATATGATTATGTATTATATAATTTTACATATAAATATAAAAATTTGTAAATATATGTTTCAAACAAAAAGGATAATGAAAATATTTATATGCTAGAAGAGTAAGAGGAAAGCTAATTTTGTTAACAAGCTGAAAATTCTTTGCTGTAAGTTTTTATTTTATTTTAATTATTTTTTATAACAGAATAAATATATGGTTATTTTTTAAAGCTTGGGAGGGGAAACAGAAAAACATGAAAGCAAATGAGCAAAAATCATGCAATGATTATGTTGTTTCATGGTATATGCTTCACTAAAATTTTATTATACATATTTTATATATATTTAATATATATACCTTATATGTATTTTACAAAAACACTCTAAAGATTTATAATACATACTTAGCTTAATGATATACAGGGGCAGTTTCAAATTATTTAATATGTATTGTTCTTAATGGCATAAAATATTTTATTGATAAATAAATAGTAATTTATTCTAAGCACTAACATATTAAGCATCTAGGTTATTTCCAGATTCTTTTTCCTATTAGAAGGACACTTGTAGACAAATTACACAAAGCAAGATTAACCCTTTCATAGAAATTTCTAGAAATCAAATTTCTAAATAAAACTAGGCATATTGAAAATGCTTTAGATACATATGGCCTAATATTTCTTGGTAGCAAATGTGCCCATTTCAATGTTTACATTCATGTACATAAAAGACTTCTTAAGTTGCACATAAAACATATTGAATAGTATATCCAACATAAAATGAATTTGAAAATATATGAATTAGTTAAAAATAACACTTTATTTCCTTTCTTAATTTATGTTTTTCTTTGATTACCAGAGTGATTGAGTGATTATCAGAGTGACCAGTTGTAATTCTCCCATGGATTGTACATTTCAATTTCCCACTTTAAATTTTTTCAGAGCAGGCATTATCTACATGAACGGTGATATTGCCTCTTGCCCTTCAACAACAGGATATCTGTGCTTTCTTTCGAAACTCCCCATCCCTGTTGGGGCCTGTTATCCAGTGTCCAGAGCCCCACCCAGGACCCAAACGTGCCAAGAGGAGGGTCATTTCTCTTTCCCCAGTAATGCCCTCAGATCCACATTTGAGACTCACCTGCTTTATATGTTTTCAGAAAATGTTTTTACGTTTTGGCATGCTAATGCTATTGTTTTCTAGTTTTTTTTATTTTAAGGTCGATTAAAAATAATTCAAACTTTTATATGCTTTTGGTGGTTTCATTAATACAGTTTGGAGGACAAAAGAAGAGGTTGTTATTATAAACGAGGTGTATTTTTTCTAGCAATAATATGTTCCCAGAATGTGTTTTGTAGGTTTGGTTTTAAATGAAACTTTATAAAGTATTTGATATGGTCCTACCATTTGTCAGATAAGGGAGAATTTGTTTTGGTTTATAATAAAGTAGAAATTTTATGAAAGTTTAATAGCTTTGGCTGTAACTGTCATTTCAGGAGAAAAATGTTTTCTTGTGGAATATTTTAAGTCCAAAGGGGAAATTGATCTCTTAGAGCAGAAGTTAACATTAAAGGATTGTCAGAGTCTATGAGGTAGGGTGTTCATAAACATCTATCACTGTCCTAGCTATGCATCAGTAACTTTCTTCAGTTAGTTTAGCAATGATGGTCATCGCCTTAACAGCTGATGACCTACAAGGGCTAACTGATCCGAGCCTGTCGCCCCCTTCCTCTTCCTCCTTGTTCACTTTGCTTCTAAAGAGCCCTCAATCAGGCCTCCCAGGCTCCTTACCAACAGCCTCTGCTCTACCAATTATCCTTGCCTGGAATGCTTCTTCTTCCAGATATCTTCCTGGCTAAATCTTCCTTCTTTTTAAATCTTTAGTCAAGTGTCACTGTCTCAGTGCATCCTATTTGGACCATCTGATTTATCCCATCAATTTGCTTCTTCTTTTTTTATTTTTTAATACTTATCAATTTATAAAATATTATACAGTTCATTTATGTATTATATTTATTGTTTATTGCTGATTGCGTTTTCCTTCCTTCTAGGATATTGCTTTCATGAGTGCAGAAATATGTTTCTCTAACTTTGCATGCTGATGTAACCCAAATGTCTTAAATAGCTCCAGTTATATAGTAGGTGCTCAATAAATATTATTTTAAATAAAAAAGATATATTAAAGTAGATAAATTAGAATAGGCTCAGTAGTTCAAATTTTGTCATCAGATACTTAGGCAGTGGTGTGCTGAATGTTCAGTGATTAGTTGTTTCAATTTGTCCATAGTGGAAATATTTACACCATTAAAATTGGCACACACTATGAATTAGAACTTTTTTTCCCCACTCTCAGAGGGTGGGTTATCAGCATACCTCTGAACCCAGGTATTTCATTTCTTTAGTTCTACCATGCTCACTAATTGGGATTTTGGTCATTGGCTTGTTACTTCATGACTGAAATATGACTGTCGCTTCAGCAATATCTTGACTCACTTTAAGGATTTATGTATTTCTTGAGGAAAGGTGAAAGCAAACTCTCAGTATGACTAGCTCTTTTATCAGACACCCAAAGCTCTCTCAGAAGCCTCCTAAAACATTAATGCTAACCTCTCATTGGCCCATATTTGTCACAGACCATCTGTTACTTGCACAGGAGACTGCAAAGTAAATGTTTAGCGATGGAGAATATTCTACCACTATTGCCTTACAGTAATCATGACTCAACTCCTGAGAATTATTAGTGGCTAGGGAAGAAGAGGAGTATGAAGGCTGTAAGACTGACAACTCAGAGTGGTTACTAAATGCAAACCATGATGAAAGATTTTTTAAGTATTGAGTTATTTAAGAGGTAGACAGTTGAGCATCTGGAATTTTGAGGGAGCCACATATATGTGAAAATTCAACAAAATTCACAACTGGGATGGAAAGACAAATGGATTGGTTTCATTTAGAAAATCCCTTAGATATCTATATAGTAGGTTAGCATCACGTAGGATCAGTTATATACTGTGATTACATTTGTCCTTGAAGAATGTCAATTCTTCTATTTTGTTTTGTTTTTTCCTTTGGAAAATGACTTGATCTTGACTTTAGTTTACCATTTTTGATGTATTATATGCCTGATAGTCACAGTGGGAAAGAGTTTAAAGCACTATTTTCAAGATATGTAGAATTAGCCCTAACCAGTTTGGCTCAGTGGATAGAGCGTCAGCCTGCAGACTGAAAGGTCCCAGGTTCGATTCTGGTCAAGGGCATGTACCTTGGTTGCGGGCACATCCCCAGTAGGAGGTGTGCAGGAGGCAGCTGATTGATGTTTCTCTCTCATCGATGTTTCTGACTCTCTATCTCTCTCCCTTCCTCTCTGTAAAAAATCAATAAAATATATTTTAAAAAAAGATATGTAGAATTAACCTTTCCTGTGCACAAGTATTTGCCACATAGCCTATTTTAAGAAGTACTACAGAGGGTCACTTTTAAGTACATGTTCTGGGTAGCATATCTTAGACAAATCATCCACAACTGAACAGCAGTTTCCATTTAAAGACAGCTTTAACATCCAAAGGGCAAGAACCAATGTTTGGTTTGCCCTAGAAAAAAAAATATCAGCAAGAAAGCAATTGAGTTCTATTTAGATTGTGACAGGTGCTCTCAACTATTGGGATGTTGAAATAAAGGCAGGCTTGTATTAAAAAAAAATCTATGGGGACTGAGAGCCTATCTTGATTCAATCAGTTCTGTTGATTATATTTCTTGAACATCTCTTGAATCAATTTTTTACCTCTCCTTCTTCACCACAGCTATATTAGTGACAGCGGCCCCTCCCCAATGCATCCTCCACACTGTATCCAGCCTTATCTCTCCAACACCAAATCTTATCACATCAAAGCTCTCCTAAACACAAAACAAAAGTGAAAAATCTTTAGTGTCCCCAAGATAAAGCCTAGATTTTTCAGCATAGCATAAATCTTTTAACACACAGGTACCAAATTATGAATCCTGTGCCATCTCTCACTATTCAACTAGCTCTACCACACAGAATGCCATTCTTTCCCAAGAATAAACCACACTTGTGCTTGCTTTTGCATATATTGCTTCTTCTAATAGCAAAGTGCTCTCCTATCTGAAAAAAATATCACATTTCCACTCATTTGCAGCCTTCTCCAAATTAGTTAATATCTCTCAAACTAATTCCCTCAACAAAGCTATTTTTCACATCTGTTCTTAATCATGAATTGTTCTGATTAATATTTTAATTTACTTGGTGTCTGTATCCCTCATCTCAATCTTCAAATTCCCAAAGGGTTAAGGGTACTTTATTATATTTGCTTGGTTTAGGGCAAGGAAAGTTGACATTCTTATTAAATGAATGGATTAAATAATAATTATTGTAAATCTTCTGCATGAGTAGACAAATACCCTTTTTTCAGGTAAGGGCTTATCAGCACACATAAATTTATTCCTATAAAATAAAAGCCTAATATGCTAAGTGTCCAGTCATCTGGTCATCTGTTCAACCAATCAAAGCATAATATGCTAATGATATGGTAAGGCTGCTCAACCACTTGCTATGATGTGCACTGACCACCAGGAGGCAGACACTCCGATCTGTAGGTTAGCTTGCTGCTGGGGTCTGGCCAATCGGGACTGAACGAGATAGGCCGGACATGCCCTGGAGCCCTCCCGCAACCCCTCCCCGGCTGGCTAACCTCCCATGTCCCTCCCCAGCCCTGATCATGCACCAGTGGGGTCCCTCGGTCTGGCCTGTGCCCTCTCACATTCTGGGCTGAGGGATCCCCCCTGAGTGCATGAATTTTGTGCACCAGGCCTCTAGTGAATAATAACATAAGAGAATACAAAAGTACATCTAAACGTGATACAGTCAAAATTCACTAAAAATATTCAGAGAAAGCAGTAAATGAAATCTGATGTAGTGATTTAGAGTTTTGATGAAAATTAGAACATCATTTGAATCTTAACATAAGCACAAAGTTTGCATAGTTCATAGGGGAAGAACAAAAACAAAGCTGAAAAGCAGAGGTAACTTTGAGGATGAAATGAAGCTATGATTATAAGAGTTAGGTTGTCTGGTGCCTCCAGTTTGTACTGTGTTATAGTAAAAGACATGATTAAATAGAAAAGGTATAATGAAAGGCTGCTAAGTTTAGAATAAGAAGATTTGGAGTTTGAATCCAAGTCCTGATTGCTCATGTGTGACCTTCAGTGAGGTTGTTGTGATGACAATATCCAATAATGCAAAATAAACTGATGAGCAGAATACATCCAGAAACATAGAAGCATGGAACAGACTGTTGACTCTCTGCGGGAAGGTGGGAGTGTGTAGGAAGAGATTAACCAAAGAACTTGTATGCATATATGCACAGCTCATGGGCACACACTAAATAGTGTTGTGAAGGCC
Organism: Myotis lucifugus; assembly: GCF_000147115.1. Taxonomy (NCBI): domain Eukaryota; kingdom Metazoa; phylum Chordata; class Mammalia; order Chiroptera; family Vespertilionidae; genus Myotis; species Myotis lucifugus. The sequence goes on along the minus strand of NW_005871325.1, from coordinate 798,580 downwards.
TGGGGGCAGTTATGGGCTAGAAGGGGTTAATTAGGGGGGGAAGGGGGACATCTGTATTACTTTCAACAATAAATAGTCAGAGAAAGATAAATATCACATGATCTCACTTATTTGTGGAATATAATGAACAACATAATCTGATGAACAAAAATAGAACCAGAGTCATAGAAGCATCGGACAGACTGTCCAACCTATGAGGGAAAGAGCGGGGTGAAGAGGTAAGAGATCAACCAAAGGACTTGTATGCATGCATATGAGCATAACCAATGGACACAGATGGGGGGGAGTGAGGGCATGTGCTGGGGGTGTGCGCAGCCGGGGAGAGGTCAAGGGGGGAAAAAGGAGACTAATGTAATACTTTGAACAATAAATAAAATAAATAAATAAATAAATGAATCAGGTGAAATTCTCTAGCGTGATATGTAGTAAATAATAAGGATTCTGAAATATTAAATAAATCTAAATAGGATTAGAAGAAATAAAGTTTCTTGGGGCTTTAACAGACATGAAATATAATTCAATATCTCACAATCATAAAAGCTGCACTTTTCCTTCTCTCCTCTGCTTGTAATCATAGAGGTTGTTTCCTATGTGATGAGCCAGTATCGTCAAAATGATAGCATAGTTCAGAATCAAAGACCTTTGTTTAATTTACTACATTTCAGGAGGATAGCATCACTTTGGGGAAAGACCCAGGAAAACATGGAGTGCTGAATAAACAAACTGACTAAACGTGCAGTTTCCTTAGAAGAGTATGCATCGTGAACTTTGAAGGGATCAAAGGTTATCATCTCCAACACTGTCCAACTGTTTATAAAATAACTGAGCCCTGGGGAGATTAAGCAAGTACCCAGGGCCACAGTCATTGTAGCAGGGTGACTTCTAGACTATGACTTTTAGATTTCTATGATCTCTGAAGCGGTAGTCCTTCTCACTGGACCGCGGTGGGTATCTGTCAGCAACAGGAAGATCAGACCGTGCATCTTTATCTTTAGCACTGTTAGCTAACTCCCTTGTGCTCAATGCAAACCCATTTTTAAGGCCTACAGAGATGCCCAGACAAAAATCCAAATTACAGTTGCAGCAAAACCCTTGCTATTTCAGTACATTAGCTACAGATTCAATAAAGGTAAAGTGGTTGTTAAGCTTTTCAGCTTGAAAGGCATCATTTTTTTATTGCACTTGGAAGAAAAATGTGGTGGCACCCACCCAAAATCATAAAACCAGGACATCGAACAAAAGATGCTGTGAGCCTTGAGGCTCCATTATAATTTCAGATTTGGTGTGCTTCCCACTCCGTAAATCACCTGAAATTTACAGCTGCACCTGCAAACCCAAGCGTGAGGCTGAACTCTTAGATAAATAGAATTGCTCGCAATGTTCCCTGAATGTGCACTGTTAGCAAAACTGGGCCCTCAGCCCAAGTGGGGCTCCAGATTTACCCAAATTGGTTGCTTCTATGTAGTCAAAATCAATTGGAGCTTTGGGAATTAAATGTATTTAGAAATAATGTCAATCTTTTAGATATGCCAAAAAAGTCTATAATAAGGCATGTGGGAACATAAATTGATACGCCATATATCTTACTTGTGATATTTGATTCATTGCTAGCTTTCTCTGCTTTTTCCATTTTTATCATTATTAAAGATGAATAAATGTAATTTTAAGAATAAGTAAAACAATCACAGAATATTTACTGAGAAAATTATATACATAACACTGGATCAGGGTCAACAAAGCATTTGTGCAAATATACAGACACATACACACACACAAACACATATATGATGACATGGTCACATAGTCCCTGCTCTTAAGATCAGCAGAGATGGGGAGAGGAGAGTAACACTTACATGTTAAATGCCTACTATGTGCAGAGTGCTTAACATATAATAGAGAAATACACATACCTTCCATTTCCTACTCTCTCTGAAATGTCTTGCTTAAACATGACATTTAATCATGGCAGAAATTGTGGCTCCAAGTTATTTTCATTCTCACCCATCAAATAACAAAATTAAGGATTAGAACTATTCATTCATTTGCTTAACATCACTGAATTATTAATGCAACCAAGATTTGAATCCACTTTTCTTAGTCTTAATTCCTGGTCTGTCTATGATATCATGTTCTGATCTTTCCACTGCACAAAGGCTTGCTTTTCATTGAATTTCTAGTAAATGCACCTATTCAGGGAGCACATTGAACTTTAGGTAGGTCTTGAAAGATGGATAAGATGTGAATGTCTGTAAAGGAGAAAAGAGATCTGGCATGAAAGTGCAGATGAGAAATGAAGGGTTTGAGTAACACAAAAAAGAAAACCAACCTACTTACTAGTAGTGTGGCTAGAATGGTATGTTTAACTTGAAGACTTGTGAGAACCAAAATTGAGAAATTTAAAAATATTATTCAGAAATATATAAAGCGGTGGAGAATTTAAAATTCAAGGACTAATAACTATCCATTACTATCAAATGGTTGCCACTTGGGCATGAGGATGTACTTCTCTCCACCACCATTTGCACCTGTGCTTCAATAGTGACCTCCTTTCATTACTTTACCTTCTGCCAATTCACTGTCAGTCACTTTCCTCTTCTTGTGGTTAAGAAGGGAAAAAACAATTACAAACTAGTTCTTTGCATGAAAGGAACATGTTCTTAGCATTTTCTTTTTAGAAAATTATTTTGAACTTCTAAGGTGTTGTTGAACATTAATTTAAATGCTGTGAGAAAACCAAAATTATATACTACAGACTCAAATACATGGAGATTATAATCTAGTTAAAAGTATGTATTAATAAGGTATTTTGGGTCAATGTAAAAATTTACAAAGTTTTTATTTTGAAACTTATTTTCTAAGGAGCCATTTGATGGAGATTGTTGACCAGAATGGATACTTTTTTTTAAAAAAATCAAATGATTGCTTCTTAAAAACTATCTTCTATAGTAGTATAACTAACTATAATTCATTGTATTGTTAGAAATGACTATAATTTATTGTACAATTTTATTCTGTGATAGTATATCATTATATATATATTACTGCTGGGTGATATTCCAGCTCTGTGTTTTTAGACTTCTTTTACTTGCACAAATATGCTACATCACAGCAGAGAAATTTCCATTTTTCCAAGGAGACAAATTATGATCTCCCAAAGAATGGTGGGGGAGGATCACACTGATAATGCATGTCTAGAGCACAAAGGACAGAAGCCTGTTAGGAGAGCAATGGTTCTCCAGCTGATTGCTTTTCCTTGATTCATCCCACTCTGCACTTTTGGCCCACGCCATTTGCAAGCTATGAAACTCTCACCTCTTATTAAGACTCAATGTTACCATTTAACCCAGGAAAACATATTTATTTCCATTCTGTTTCAAGGACACTTTAGTATAGAATAGTACCTGGAGAACAAACGGTGTGGACTGATATGGCACAGAATATAGATCTGGTTTGTGTGACCTATTACAAATGGGTACTTGGTAACTAGGATTCCTCAACATGTTTGGCTTAAGTGCCCATCAAAGAGGGTGCTTTCATAAAATAAGTTTCCAGAACTGTATATCCTTTCATGCCCCTGTAATGAACATGTTTTAATAGGTAAAGTCTCTATTGCTCCAAGCAATCTGTAGAAAATGAACATTCACACTTGGTATAAGGATGTGTTCTCCAAACATTTGTTGATCAGGTAAAGTTTTCCTTTCCTTTTTCTGGAATTGTTTATTAACATTCGCATGTTATAATACAGTTTTGGAGATGTTCAGCACAAATTATAGATAGAAACTTTATATATTTCAAATATAATGAAATGGAAATCAACTCTAAAATAATAATGACTGCTAAGAAAATTCTAAGAAAAAAACTAAAAAAATTCATATCTAAAACCGACTCAAAATGAAATTTAAAATCTGAACATAAAATGAACCAAGTGAGATCCTAAATATTAATCATCAGACTATCTCTAAAAAGGCAATTGATTTAGAAAGTTTTGTGGGTAAATGAATTACAATTTGTGAGAACTATATAATTCTGGGGTATTTAGGCAATGCAAAAATAAATGAAAGAAATATAAGATGGCACTATTTGCAAACGGCACATAAAGATATTATTTCTAGATATTATTCATGCCTTTAAAATATTATATTTGTGGCCATTGTTACAAAAAACATACATTTTATTAGACAGCCTATTCCAAGTAAAGCATATTATGTTCAGTAGAATTTTCAATACACGCTATTTGAGTGCAGAAGAGGAATGCGGGAATGAGGTGATGGAAGGATAGGTCACCTCATAGTATTTTGAAAAACTTACACTCATTCTCTGCCATACTTGCCATGACAATAAACATTCATGTTTTTGAAGGACTACACTTTGGAACATTCCTAGTTGTCTTTTGATATCTGGTCTATCTGAAGAGTGCTCATCTAACAACTTGTTGCTCATTTGTCTCAAAATCCAGCTTACATTTAACTTGCTTCACATAAATCTTTCCTGAACCCCTCAGTTGTAAGAATTTTTTAAAAACTATCTTAACTTAAATAACTCATTATTTGTGATTAGTATGTGACACTTTTTAGCCTTTAATTTCATTGATAATTATGCACATTATATATTTCACCAACCAGATGGTGGATTACATTCAGAAAAGTGTCTAGACAGATTCAATTTTCTATTTCCAAAATTCCAAAAAGTTCTTAGTATATAGCGGGGGGTGGGAGTGTGAATATTTCTAACACTTGTATCTAATGGTACAAGGCAGACAAACCAACTGAATATTCTAATTATCTATATATATAAAAGCCAAGCGACCGGAATGTTGGAAAAACCCGAATGACCAGAACGACCATTCGCCAACCAGCCTGATCGGGGCCCTGATTGGCCCCCCCAACCTTCCATGGCCCCTGCCCCCAGCCGGCCCCACCCCTAATTGCCCCCCCCCCATCAGAGGCAGGGCCGGCCAACCTCCTGCAGACCCTCCCCCCTGCCACCCGGCCTGATGGGCCCCCATCAGGGCAGGCTGACTGGACCCCACCCTGCACAAATTCATGCACCGGGCCTCTAGTTAAGAAATATCTGTAACTCAAAGAGGCAGTTCTCTCTTTGTCTGTGTCAGAGAGAGAAAAGAGAATATCAACTAGATAAAATGTGTACATTTTTTTTTTAGTATATATTTTTATTGATTTCAGAGAGGAAGAGGAAGGGAGGGAGAGATAGAAGCATCAATGATGGGAGAGAATCATTGATTGGATGCCTCCTGAATGCCCACACTGGGGATGGACCTGGCTACCTGGGCATATGCCTGACCACAGAATCAAACCCTGACCTGCCGGTTCATAGGTCCACGCTCAACCACTGAGCCATGCTGGCTAAAATGTGTACATTTTCAACAAAATGTTACTCTGATTCTCTGGTTGAGGTTTCCTTTTGTGGTACCTAGATCAGGACACAGAAGGGAGAAAGGTGCCCAGGGCGTGCGTTTAAGGAGCTCTTAAGGTGGTGCAAGTGTGGAGTCAGCCGCTGAGAGTATTTCCATAAATTGTGACTCCTACCTGACTCATTCATATCACCCTGGTCTCTGCAACTGCCCTCTTTTTTTGGCCCATTTTTCCTCTAGACTTCCAGCGCCTTCCTCTGATGACAAACTTCCGAGATGCCCACTCTACTAGAGCTCTGAACCAGTCATATTTAGGAGCTGCTCTCTTTTACTTCCACATCAAAGCCCGGTTGTATCTGCACCATTCGTAGGGAGAACACTGTCATGTCGACTATTTTATAAATAGCCATTTCTTTTTTGAGATCAAAACTGGCTGAAAAGCATTTGATGTTAGCTCCCCAGGTAGTACTTGCATTTTAAAGGAAAATGCCTGAATACTAAGGAATATATTTTTAGTGTCCTCAACGCTCCTCTCCACCTCCCTGTCTCTGCTTGCATGACCGGATCCCCCTGTCCACCCACAGCCCCCATGGAGCCTCCTGTTGGGGACATTCTGCCTCTGATGTGTACAGGCAGCTGCCATGCACATTACAGTCTGCACCAGACCTGCCCTGTTCTTAGTTTGTTCCATACACTTTTACTTCCTTATTTAGTGTTATTTTTCAAGTGTATTATATGCATGGGTTTTGTTACCTTGATTGTATTTTAGTTTTTTACAGTCAGGTTTTGCCACATTCAGACTCTTTTTTTTTTTTTAATAAAGCACAAAACATGAATTCTCTGACATCGAAGCAGTCTGAAATAGGGTGAAGGAAGCTATAGATGTTGGTGGCAGGATTCTCACATTCATCATTCAAATGAATTCACCTTTGCAACCCCACCTTACCTTTGCCTCAAGCCAGCCCGGCCCTGCCAGCCTGTCTTTCCCTTCTGCTTACCACAGCCTCCTGATTGCTAACAAAAGAATCTTATGGTCATTTCTCAAAGTGAAGTGAATACACTCTGTTTTTAAAAAATGACTAATCAACCTCTAAGCTGAAATCTAACTACACAATGTGTGTGGGTCTGATAGCCCTGTACCATCTTTCTTCATTAAAACCTCTATGCGCCAGTGATCCGTAAGATGTTCAATGACTTTACAAGTGGTGATGAAAGACATTAGAATCAAATAGTCTTTTTATCCAAAACAATTTAACCCTCCTTGACATACTTTTAGCGTGGAACTCAGTGATTTTAAGACATTATTGGAAATGATACATTGTTGTTTTCTTTGCTTGTTTGCTAAACTTCAGTTAAAATCAAAATGAATTAAATAGTAGTAGATGAAGAAAAAAGGTTTCATTTATCTTTTCCTGACATAGATATGGGAACAAAAAAAAGATTATTCAACTCCCCAAAATTACAAAAACAGTGACTCTTTTTTAAGCAAATATTAAGAAAAATATGACAATGAGTGTTTCAAAGCATGGACTTTGGAGAAAGATTTAGTTTTGATGTTGTTTTAATTTTTCAAAATGGTGAATTTGAACATACCATGAGTAGTATTGTCTGATAAACCCCCTTGTACCTATCACCTTAACTCAGCCCTCGCCAATCCTGGCCCAACCTTACCCCTTCCAAATTTTTGAATGGGTCTCAGAAATCATATCATTTCATTTACTAATATATCTGTGTATAACTTCACAAATTCATTTTATTAACATAACCAATTATTATTACCAGATCTAAAAATTAAAAGTAATTTATTATTATCAAATATCTAGTCAGCATTGATATTTCGACTTGTTCATTAATAAGAAACTGGATTTTCGTCTCTATTTTTCCACTTATTTCTGTATGGCCTTGTTTTCCTTACCTGTAAAATAATGTTAAAGCCCCATCTGAAAGGTGAATTAAGTTACTATATAGCTATAATTTATATATATATATATATATATATATATATATATATATATACCTATTGGTGCCCTATCACCTGTTTGTCACTTGGAAATAGTAACAAGCAAAACCACATTATGCTGTTAAAGTTAAGATGGAAAAGAAAAAAGGGGTGGCAGTATGTCAACTTTCTCATTTATTGTAAAGCATAACTTTGAGACTATGGTAATATTTAAGCAGCAGAAATTTCTCTTGCATCTGAATCCATAGAAGGGACAGCTAACTCCAACTATGTATTCATAAAAGTAGGTTTCCCTTACTATAGGTAGATCTCATAAATATTTATCCTAATCACTTTCCCCTCCTGTGAAAAGAGAAATTCCCTTCCCCATTTTAATTTGTCACAAAAACACAATTTTCCTTATTTTCATATCATTTCAAATTAAATAAGGAAAGCTAAGTGTTAAATATATTGGCCTAAATTGCTAAGTTGAAGTTGAAGTCCAAATACATTTTAATGATAATAATGTTCAATTGCTAATAACGAATGTCTAATTTTTTCCTCTGAGCAGTGTATGTGAAAGCCTGTTTTTCCAGGCTCATTAACACCTTTTTAATGTTTACCCATTTGATTTATTTAAAAAATATATCTTTGTTTTAAATTGCACTTCTTTGGTTTCTACTATGGTTTAATACTTGCTATTTTATTGGCTATTTTTATCTGCCCTTTATGCATATTTATATACTTTTCACATTTTTCTATTGGAGCACTTTTCTCTTTCATATCGAATGCTTTTATCATATGTACACAGCACTGTTTTCACCTCCCATTTTTTCCAGGTTGCCAGATTGACTCGGAACTGCCTGCATTTTTTACTAGCATGGTGTGTTTTGAATACTTATTATCATTGAAATTACATGGTTTTTAAAAGTTGGGCATGTCAGAATATTTCATAGTAATAAATTTCTACCCCTCCCTAGTGTCTTTTAAACATGGTAAATTGAAAGTGACATTTTGCTAGATGTATGGTCAGAGAGTTGACCAATTTATAATCAGAAACGAGAACTCAGATATCAATTCGAACTCTACCTCTCTCTTTTTTATTTTCTTACCTGTTTTCATACGAAATAGAAAGCTACATTTGGTCGGGCGTTTATGAAAAATCCAACCAGTTGTTGGCTTTTTGTTTTGTTTGTTTTTTTGTTTTGTTATTTGATTTTTCATTTGTTTGTTTTATGATCCTCCATCTGTATTATAGTCACTGATATGACTGAGTGGCCTTATCTGGTGAGGGTGAGCCATCCATCAAGTGCACTTAAGCGTTTGTATGCCCAGAACTCAGTTCTGGGAGACAGAATAAAAGAGAAGGAATACCTCTGTTACTACCCTCAAAAGGCTGGGTTGTGGACAACAGCGATAGGAAGATGCCTTTTCCCAAACAAGTTTAGAGTTATTTTTTCAGCTTCCTTTTGAACTGTGATCAGTGGGTGTCCTCTGTGTCCCCACCTGTTGCTGGTAGAAGTGAAATTCTTGGGGTGCTGTGGGAATAAGAATTTCCTGAGGCTCCCCATGGGAGGATGAGGTATTGGGGAAAGCTTTATTGGTGATATAACATTAAGGGAGTTTCCCTCCAAGGTCCTATCTCCCTCCATCCCACCATGGAAAAAGTCTCATTTAGTCTTCAGCAGAGCTGGAATCAAAGCCACTGCCCAGAGATTCTGATCCATATTAAGGGCCAACCCAGTCCAGAGTCTGGCTAGCTTAGCTTATGTTCTCAGCTCTCATCCATTGCATGTGGAGTGCACATAGCCATGGGCCATGCAGCTTCCAGGGCCACATGGCAGGCTAGCACAGGTCACCGAGCAAGTGAGTTCAAGGAAGCAGAGCATAACAAAGGGACCAAGAGAGGGAGAACAATTTGTTGTGGGAATTTTAAATAGGAGCTTAACCAATGAATCCTTCAGGATTTCATGCGCTAACAGTGGCTCCACCCACTTTAGCCAAGTATCTTTTTCCAGGTTAGACTGACAGGGAAGCACCTTCCCTACATCACTCACCTTCAGCACCCATGTGCCCATCTTCCCCCTTGTTGGACCCCGTCCCCAAGTGATCTGCCCTGGGGAGTATGAAACTGCAGCTTCCTGGTGAAGCTGCCCAGGCGACCATGCTTGTAATGTCTGACTTCCCTTTTGCTCCCTTCCTGTATTCATTTTAATAACAAGGTAGTTACAAGGGTAACAGAACCTGATGGTGCCCCCATTGTTTTTTATTTACTATGATTTTTTTAAAAACTGAATAATTATAACAACTTAAGCATTATGAATTTTACTAAACTTAATTTAAAATAATAAAATGGCTGTTAGCAGACCTTGTCTTTACCCCATACAACATTACTAGGAAATTCATTTTTAAAGGGGAAATAGCACTGGCCAGTGTCATCAGTGATTAGAGCTTCACCCTGCTCTCAAAAGGATCGCAGGTTTGATTCCCAGTCGAGAACACTTACCTGGGTTGCAGGTTCCATTCCCAGTCTGGTCAGGGCATATGTGGGAGGCAACCAATCCATGGGTCTCTCTCTCTCTCTCTCTCTCTCTCTCTGGAAAAAATATCCTTGGATGAGGATTAACAATCCTATATAATAAAAGGGTAATATGCAAATCGACTGAACAGCAGAAAGGCGGGTTGCTATGACATGCACTGACCACCAGGGGACAGACGCTTAATGCAGGAGCTGCCCCCCTGGTGGTAGTGTGCTCCCACAAGGGGACAGCTGCTCAGCCAGAAGCCAGGCTCATGGCTGGTGAGTGCCTCTGAGGCAGTCGGACATCCCCCACCCGAGGGATCCCGGACTGCGAGAGGGCACAGGCCAGGCTGAGGGGCCCCATCCTCAGTGCACAAATCTTGTGCACTGGGCCTCTAGTAAATCCTATCCTATGTAATAAAGAGGTAATATGCAAATTAACCCTCATGCCCTCACAAGATTGCTGCCTGCAACCAGGCT
>NW_005871325.1:786097-788169 GCF_000147115.1 Myotis lucifugus | reverse complement strand
CCTCCCCTTCTGCAAATTCCAAGCACTGGGCCTCTAGTAAATAAACAAACAAACAAACAAACAAATAAATAAATAAATAAATAAGAAACAATTCTTGTCACTATTGATTATATTAAAAATACTGACCATAACCTTAAAAACAAGTTTAAAAGAGGGTCTTTCTGTAGTAGAAAACATATTTGGACAGCAGGTGGGTCTTCCTTATTTATCATCTGCATCCTCATGGCCAGGCTCAGTGCCTGGCAATATAGGAGACAATAATTCTTATTGAATAAGTGAATAAAGGAAGGATTCATCATTTCAGAATCATATGATAAAGCAAGTATTTCCTAATTTAACACTGACATTGAGATTACGCCTCATATCCCAGGAACAAATAGCTCCCATTGTTTACATTTAGAATATTCATCATTTACAAAAATAAAATTCTATTTAGAAATGTTTATAAGCATAGACAAAGTATTATTTGAAAAATAATTCAGGCCTAGACAGTTTGGCTCAGTGGATAAAGTATTAGCCTGCAGACTAAAGGGTCCTAAGTTCAATTCCAGCCAAGGGCATATACCCCCCAGTAGAAGGCATGCAAGAGGCAGCTAATCAATGATTCTCATCATTGATGTTTCTATCTATCTCTCTCCCTTCCTCTCTGAAATAAAATAAATAAATAAATAAATAAATAAATAAATAAATAATTCGGTCATATAGTGCATGCAAATATGTGCTTCCCAGTAAGATAAGCAATTCAAATAGATGAGAAATGTTGTATTAGAATAATAATATTTTCATGAGAGATTTCCAGAATAATCATCTCCAGAAAACAAGAATAATTAATTGGAAATGACAGGATCAAAATGATCTAGCCGAATGGCTTGATATGCAATTGAGGCTTAATAGATTAGAAAATACAATTAATTAATTATAAGAAAAATGGAAATTGTTTGTAAATTATCAAGTAATTGTACAGTAAAAATAGTTCACTGATTTCTTAGTAAGATTACCATCTGAGGATTTAGGAGCAGCAACATGTTTCAGTTATATATAAGTTAATGGAACATTTTTTTTTCCTTTCTTCTGTGAGTCTCATCTTTGACACCTGACTAGAATGGCTAAAGCAGTCTTGTGTTCTTGCTTTGAGAAGTTTCCTTTCAGAAACTGTTGTCATTTGAGAATAAAATGTCTGTATCTTTCTACTTCATTGACTCCCCATCTGTTGTTATAATCATTGGAGAACATTTCTTATTTTCCTCACGCTATCTCTTAATTTCTTTTTCTCTTTTTAACAGTTTTTTAATTAATGCTATATTGTGGTAAATATCCTTGGGAAAATGCTACAAAAATATTTCAGTGAGAAATATTTACATTACAGAAAACTTGAGGTAATCTGGCTTCCATAATGGGACCTGAATTTCTTTTAATTGAGGACTGGATGTTATGCATTTCATTGCTAGTATTGTTGTTAATAAATATGAATTAATTATGTAAACTAAATCAAATTGGATAGATGGGTTTGTTTTCTGCACAAAACAAATAGACATCCTGAAATAATTGATTATTAAATTGAGGATAAATCATCGACATTTTCTCAGATTAACTTCAAAAGTGATATTTAGTTTATATAGCCCTTTAAGTCTATCAATAAGCTCATATTAATTCCTGCCATGTCATTGTAAAATACAAAAATATTTCATTCAAATAACATAAATTTTTTTTTTTAAAAAAATCCATTTTCATATGTTTCTGGATGCTATTCCAAGTTTGATTCAGAGAAGAAACTGTAATATTTCAGAACTCAATAAGTGTTAATACCAACTTTAAGTAGAGAGTGGTAGTTTGCTTCTCTAGGAATGAAATAGAGGTTGTATGGAGGGATGGGAAATAGATTTCAAAACTAATTTGCAAAGACACTTGAGGTAACAAAATTAAAATTAGTTTCCACAGCTGAAATTATTTTACACTGTCATGAAGAATAGTATGATAGGGCCTTGAATTTTTACATTATTTGTTCCTACTCAATAAGTTATTCTTCTTGATTTAGAGGTATACATTAAACTTTGCAAAAATCTTTCCTGGAT
>NW_005871325.1:770997-785913 GCF_000147115.1 Myotis lucifugus | reverse complement strand
ATATGTTTTTATAAACACACCAACCATATCACTTTCTTATAAGATATATAAAGGGATATCATAACGTGATCACAGCCTCTTATAGGTTATATTAATTACATGACTTTCAGCACCCTTTCGGAGAATTTTAAAATAGTATTAAAGTAGGTTACCATTCCCAAAAATTTGCATCCTGCTTCCCATCTTTATAAATGCTTAACCTTTGAAAGTGACAGAATAATCCCATTTTAACATTTCACAACATGGAAAAAAATTCTATTTCATGTTATTGTAAATTTTGATTAACTGTAGTAATAAAACTTATACTAAACTGTTTTTGCAACAGAAGGGAAAAGAGAAATTAAAACAAATTTTCTCAGATCAATTTTAAAAACCCTTAAACAAACATAAAACTTAGCCACTTGTTTCATTCTTCTCTCTGCCTTCTTAGACTTTGGGAAACATAGTCTGTACTGAATTTGGTAAGATCTTGGATTTTGATCATGTCAATTTGAATTACAACCATATACTAACTAGCTGCATGACTTAATATTTCGACCTTTATTCTTTTATATGTAAGGTTAGGTAGCAGTAGACTTTACATATGGGATTGTTATCAGAATTAAATGACATGTATGTAAAGCATTTAGAATAGTCTCTAGTATATATTAATTGTTCATTAACTCTTAATTATCAACATTATTATCTTCTCTGTCTTTACAACTAAAGATGTACCAACAAAAAAATGAGATAGAGCAAATAGAATGATGTATGGAAGAAAATGAAGATGAGAAAGAAAATGGGAAGATACAGAATACCCTGAAATAGGCACTTACAAATGTTGGCATGGGTGTGATCAAAGACATTGAAAAAACTGGAAAGAAGTAAGCTAATATTTATTGAGCAATTACAATATGCCAAGAACTTTTGAAACATATTTTTAAGTCATTTCTAATTTACATCATAGGAATTACACTGTCTTTTAGTTTAGAATGAAATTGAAGCTCAGAAATGGATTGCATTTGAACCAAAGTCTTGTTTCTAATATATTACTAACAAGAAAGAATTGATATTCAAATATTTATATTTCACATTTTGTTTTGTTTTTTCATTTTATCACATATGATTTGTGATCTCTGAAGGCTAGGGAAACTAACTCAAAATATACCACCTAACAATTTTATTCCTTTAAGAATTTTCTTCTTTTCCCCTTTAAAATGAATCCCTATAAAACTTGATCAGGGGATAGGGCCCTTTGACTTATCTCCCAGCTTCTACCCAACTTCATGCCATCTAATTTTCCACAGTATCAAGGGAGAAGAATAAATATCCTTGAGGTTTTAAGAGGTTGGTAATACTCTAGAAATTTAAAAAAAATTGCTAAAATATTGCCAATATTAACTTAAATTTGGCCCTGCTGATTTTAGATTGCATGAGGAATCCATCCAGAATATTTTCAACTGTTTTCTCAATTATAATTAATATGTATTTTGGCTTTTACTGAAACATTTTTCTAGTTAGGGCTCAGGTTATAGTTATAAATAGGATGCTGGTCCCCTGGGATAATCTGCATCAAGTGACCTTTACAAAAATAGTTAGATGCATAAGCAAATATATACCTAAATAAATGTGAAAATTGTCAAGTGACTGAACAAGTTTACTATTTTTTTTTCTTATTATACTTTTTACCAGAAAATACTTCCATAATTTGATGTTAATCCTGATGGGGTTTTTTGTGTGTGTTTGTTTGCTGTTTTAAATATGATTTTATTGATTTTAGAAAGGGAGAGGAATAAAGTGATAGAAACATTGATGTGAGAAACATCAATCAGCTGCCTCCTGCACACCCCCTACTGGGGATCAAGCCTGTAACCTGGACTTATGCCCTGACAGGGAATCAAACTGGTGACATCTTCCTTCATAGGTCAATGCTCAACCACTGAGCCACAATGGATTATTATAAAAGGATATAACTCAGGAATAGCCAAATGAAAGAGATGGAAAAAACAGGGTATGTGGAAAGGAGCTCCCACGCTCTCTGAGTGCTCCACTCTTTAGGCACCTGTACGTATTTATCAACCTGGAAGCTCTTGGAACTGTTCTTTTGGGTTTATATGGAGGGTTCATTACAAAAGCATGATTGGTTAAATCAATGGCCATTGATAATTGAACTCAATCTCCAGCCCTTTTCCTTCTTTGGGGGCTGAAAGTTCACACCCTCTAGTCATCCTGGCAACCAGTCCCCCATCCTTTGGTGCTTTACAAAAGTCGCCTTATTAAGGTAAATTCAGGATGTGATGGAAGGGGCTTGTTATGAATAACGAGACACCCATTTCACCTTGTTAAAAGCAAAAACAAAAGGAGACTAGCCTTGAAAATTCCCTGAGCAGACAAAACTAGTTTATTTGTACAAATAATTCTTAACATAGTTTATTTTGCAAGACTAGATTGAGTTGGGTTATTTTTTGCTTATGCCTCTGAAAATTATAAGAAAAATTTGAACTGTTTCCCAAGGTTAATCTGAGTTAAGCACTGGAAATTCTAATAATATAACCAATCATTGTGAAGAATAAAATATCACTGTTTCTTACTATATTAACTGCTTTATAACACTATTCACCTGAGCCCCATTTTGTTAATGGCGAAATAGGACCACTTGTTAGACCTCAGTCTTTGAATTTGACTAGGAAAGAATTCAGAGCCAAGAACTCAAGTACAAGTGAAAGTATATTTACAAAGCCACAGAGGTAGAGGAAGGGAGCTAGCTGAGCTGCATGGACTCAGGAAACATGTTGCAAAGTCAAAAGGACCCTTGGAGCTTAGGCAAGAGGAAGCAGGGAGGAAAGGCAAAGGAGAGAGAGAAGGAGGGGAAGAGAGAAAGAGAGAGAGAGAGCAAGTGGGCACATTGGGTCCTTCCTCTTAAGGGCTTTTATCTGTTCTCTAAAGGCAGGGGTATTAGGGGAATTCTCAGAGGAGGATTTCAATAGAATATTCATCACCTTTTAGGGTCATGGTCTCTACTCAGTGGTTGGCACTAGGGGTCATTAGTCATTGCAGTTGGTCCTGATGTTAGTCATGGTGTCATTTCATCTGGTTTTGCTTCTTTTCTGGGACCCAAGCTGAAAAATTACTTAGGCCTCCATGCTATCTCAAGTTTGACAAAAACTCTCTTCAAGATCAACAGACCTGAGGCTTTGTTTCTAAGATTACTTGATGTGGGTCAGAACCTCATTGTCCTGAGGGCTTAATGCTTAAGAGAGTGGTCCTGTGAGGAACTTGTATGCGAGTCATATGAGACTATTCTCTGCCCCCCTTGATCCTCCTCTACGGGGTCTACCCACATAACTAATTACATACCTCAGGAGGAAAAGTCAGGGGAGGGTACAAACTCAATGACTACCAACATGAAAGGTCAGGGGATCTAAATGGTATGACCAGCAATATGCTAAGGGAGGAAAGGTCATTCTGGGGGCAAGGTCCCACCCTAAAATACTTGTTTTCCTAGTTTTTCCCATTGTTCAGTACCTTGGGCTTTCTGCCCTGGTGACCTTCTAGATCTGCCCCATCATCCTTGTTCTGCTCATGTCTGTCTGTCTACTGTATCAATTCCATGCTTTGGTTTGAGTGCTTCCTGTTTGTAAACTGTTTTTGTGTACAATAAACTTTTGCTAATTATTACTTCAATAACTTCTATTATTGTTGAACTTTGGAACATCTGTAGTACTCAGAAGTGATTTCGGGAACTGAAGACCAGAGACCAAATATGATGACAAAAATATGCCACCATTGCTCTTATTGCTCAGGAAATTTTGGGGGTTTGTGAAGCTCTGAGCCAGGGAATTGTGGTCCTCTGAATAACTAAATATATAGTTTTTATATATCACAATATTTCACTTAGGCATTTGTCAACTGTGTCTTCTTTCTATTATTAACTTTTCCACATATGAAGAGAGGATCAGATGTTTATGCTCTTTCTTTTATTGGCCATTGTATACAAGCACAAGGGCCTCAGCCTTCTTTGAAATCACGCATTGGCATTTATTCAAGTACTATTGTATAAGATTGTACGTAGTATTTCTTCCATTTATTTTCAGTGAATTTTTATACGATTCATTTTTCCAAAGTGATCAATATATTTAATGTACCTGTCTTCTATACAAATAGAGAATAAACTAGCAAATTAAATATTTTACTAGTCTCACAAATCCTTGCTCAGGGCTAAATAATTTTTGAATAAGCATTTGAGTCACTAAACATAGAGAAAGAATACCCATCCCAAATGACATATTATCTAAAGGACATGATAAATCTGATTGTGATGGGATAATACACTTATATTGCTCAAATTTAAAAAGTAAGCAGAAATGAAAGTGCTATAAAGACACTCTTAATTGTTTTCTGATCTTAAATCTATTTATTACAGATATTTTAAAAATCTGTTCTTTGAGGTCATCAGTAAAAATAAATAAATAAAATATAAATAAATAAATACATAAATAAATAAACAATGACTAGTAACAATTTTACAAACATTTCCAGACCCAGGATTGCAATAATGTGGACCAAGAGCCTATGTAAACCTGAAAACCTTGACTTATTATCCTAATTCTAGGAATATATGCAAAGTAAAAAACTAACTGAATTTTATATGCAGAGTTTCTCATTGACAAATAATTTACAGAAATAGATATTTGAAAAATTGCCTTTAAGTACAAAAATAAGGGCTTGTTCAATGAAATCATGATTATCTATTTAATGGAGAGATATATATTCTTTAAAAATTACTTATAAAGATTATTTAATGGCATTGGGGAAAAGAGAAAAAGGAAAGGGAAATTCTTTTTATTTATAATTAAATAGAACAGTATATATTTAAAGTGCAGACATATCAAAATAATATTTTTCTATTTTCTCCAAGAAAAATATTTTAAATTTATATAAATTAAAATTATATATATTTTTATTTTTTATTTTTTTAAATATATTTTATTGATTTTTTTTACAGAGAGGAAGGGAGAGGGATAGAGAGTTAGAAACATCAATGAGAGAGAAACATCGATCAGCCGCCTCCTGCACACCTTCTACTGGGGATGTGCCTGCAACCAAGGTACATGCCCTTGACCGAAATCTAACCTGGGACCTTTCAGTCCGCAGGCCGATGCGCTAACCACTGAGCAAAACCGGTTAGGGCTAAAATTATATATATATATTTAAAATGTTCCAAGATTAACAGTTTAAACATTTTATAAATCATTATGATAATGTTAAATACTTTAAAGGCTAACACTTAAAACTGAATTACATATTTATAACATATTCTATAATGATGTGTATTATATTTATTGATAATATATTTACTACTATGAATTTATAAATAGATATTCTAATACTACATAGTTAGTTAAACTGAGACAATCAATCATCAGCCTTCTTCTACTAGGTTGTATGATGATTAAACTATCATATATTTGAAAGGTGCATTATATGTAAGAACAGCTGAGGTCTTTTAAAAGTTTTTTTCTCTTTTTTTTAAAATTTACTTTCTCCAGTGCTGAGATAAAATGTGTTGGCTATAGATAAATTTATGGATTCAACTACTCTGACCCACTTAGAACACCCATACAAAGTTGGAGAACAAATGGCATATTTACAATCACAGTTTGCTGCACGGATGTGGATGGGTAAGTCACAGAGGATTCTTTTAAAGGAAAATAGGAGCTTTAAAATAAAACTCCTCACCCTTTATGATCACTCCCTTGCAGAGCTCATTTACTTTTATGGTCTCAACCATTATTTCTATGTCAAACAACTCCCAAATCTGTATTTCCAGTCATGATCACTCACCCCAGTTCTGAATTCATATTTCATACACAGTTCCACTTAGACATCTAACAGTCTCTGCAAACTCGAAATAACCCACCATAATTCTCCCCACCCGATAAACATGTTCTATTTTCTAACTTTCCAATTTTGCTAATAGCATCAAATGTGCCTAGTGTACCATACCCTTCCAATTCTCTCAACATTAACAACTTGCTAGAGTCTGAACTCCTTGGAGCCCTTTAACTCTTGGGTTAGATCAATCAGCATGTTCTATTGACTCTTTCTTTTACTAACCCTCCCCAACTTCTTACTGCAACCATAGCACTCTAATCTAGCCTTCATTACATCATGCCTAGAGACCTGCATTGTCTTTGTCTTGGATGTCTTTAAGTGCAGTAGAGATGTTGCAGATCTTACTCAATCTCACTGCCTCATCCATGAGCTATAGTCAACTTAAAATAGCACAAGTTGGGCCTATCCAGTGTGGCTCAGTGGTTGAGTGTCAGTTCAATTTCTGGTCAGGACACGTGCCCAGGTTACAAAATCCATCCCCCCAGGGTTGGGCATGTAGGAGGCAGCCTATCAATGATTCTTTCCCCTCGTTGATGTTTCTATCTCTCTCTCCCTCTCCCTTCCTTCTGAAATATATATATATATATATATTTATTAGAGTCCTGGTGCACGAAATTCATGCACAAGTAGGGTCCCTAGGCCTGATTGGGGCCTTAAGGATGCTGGCTGAGGCCTTCCTTCATTCCGCGCCACCCCCTGGTGGCCAGCGCACGTCCTAGCGAGCAATCAAATTCCCAGTCTCCAAGTCAAACTTCCGAGGGGACAATTTGCATATTATATATATATATATATATATATATATATATATATATATATATCACCTAGAGTCCCGATGCATGAAAATTCATTTAAGGAGCTTGACCCTCGCAGCCGTGGCAGCTTGCCTCGGCCCTTGCAGTCCCAGTTTCGTCTGGAAGGTTGTCCAGAAGGACGTCTGCTCTAATTAGCATATTATGCTTTTATTATTATAGATTCTTATAGATATATGTGAAAATGGACTACAGGGAATTATAAGATATGGAATCCAAGTAGTGGTCAAATAAACTATGTGTGTGTGTGTGTCTGTGCATGTGCACAGGTGCATGTGTATGAAGCTTTAATTAACCTGAACACATATAAAATACCTGCTTTACATTTAGTATATATTCTGGGCTCACTAGGGATGCAAAGAAACCTAAGAGGAATGTCCAAATATTTTATATATAATCAAATTGGTGATAGGAGACTCAGGCAAGCTAAACAAAGCAAAAAAGATAAAACAGAACACAGACATCTCTAAGTAACAACACCTAATTTGTGTCTGATGTGTTATAGAACAACTTTTCAGAAAGTGAGAGCCTCTGTTACATTACTTTAATTTTTTTATTATTGATTTTAGAGAGAGAGAAGAGGAGAGGGAGAGAGAGAAACAAACTTCAGTGAGCTGCCTCCTACATGCCTCCCACCGGGATCAAACCTGCAACCTGGGCATGTGCCCTGACCAGGAATTGAACCAGTGACTTCTCAATACATGGGAGGTCCTCAACCAGCTGAGCCACACTGGACAGGGCTCATGTTATATTATTTTAAAGGGGAGGGGGGAAAGAATGTGTCCCCACTATATCCAAAGCTCCAAACATCTTGCAAACCATGAAAATATTTTAACACCAATATAACAATCCATTGAAGATTCCATTGATATTTTAAAGATACCAATTATCAAATTATTTAACTTCAAACAACCCCAAAAGATATGTATACAGGTAGAATATAAAGATACCATACCATGTCAGATATAGATTACATTTCTTTTATAAAAAAAGAGAAATATGAACTACCATATAAATTGTAAAAAAATATTAAAGATACTAAAGATGATATCTGAATTACACCCAGGTTGATAGTGCCTTTAGGTGCTTGGTAGATGCAACACTGTGGGCCATGAAGAGCTAATTTTTCAGGAAAGATTAGAAAGTGGTTAGTGACGATAATGGGATCTCAAAAGAGGTGTTGAACTGATGTATGACTATATTCATTAAAACACTCTTACAATTTAGATTATGGATTTGGGGTATACTATTTTTCAAGTCATTATAGCCAAGTTTGAAATATTAAACAATCAGATATCAAGGGATGCACCCTTTTAATAGCTATCAAATTATGTATTTGGGATTATATATGATATAGAAGGAATGAAATAGATGAGGGCCAATAGCAAAGCTATTTTCAATAGGAAACACATTAGGAATAGGCATAAAAATAAGTTCCAAAGAATGGTTAAAGTATTCCTAGGTGTGTGTAGAATAGTGAGAGATGCAGAGATCATGAAGATTGTTTGTAAAGGACACAAACACACATAACAATGAAAGTACATAGACCAAAATACCAAATTTGCAAATAATATTCAGTATTTTCAAAGAACCATAAGTTCTTAATACATATTCATTTTATATGTATATATATATATATATATATATAGAGAGAGAGAGAGAGAGAGAGAGAGAGAGACACACAATTTATTATATTGGTTGCTATGACTTAGTATTTTGCCATTACAAAATAGAATTAAAGAAAAAGACTCTCCACTAATAAAATCACCTTTAAACAAAGTAGAAGATGGAACATTGTTAACTTTATTAAGGCAAATGAAATTCTTAAAAGTAAGTAATAAGCTATCAATACAAATCTAATTATAGTAAATTACAATCCCATTAAACTTTATTTTTTAAGATGACCATAACTAGAATTATGATATTTTAATATATTTATATTTTATTTATTGGATCATAGATCAATGATATCAGCTATATTTCTGATCTAAAAATCAAACTAGAATTAACATTGAAAGGTGGGAATGACTAAGGAAGACTGAGAAAGTGGGTTGCAGTAGCTTGGTGCTAGATATATTACCTTTTTTTCCATTCTTCTACATCTATAAAATGAAAGAAAATAAAAGTGGAAGCTGGAAGACGAATTTGCTTTTAGTTAATATGAGGAGGCCATAGGCACTGTGACCGTATGAGCTTCAATTAGTTACAGTGTATTTTTCAAATAAAGACGGGAAGGTTTAAACTGGTTTTGGAAATGCAAAGGAAAACTCAGTTGTACTTAGCACTCATGGCACTCACAACTTAATAGCTGTAGGAAGAAATTGTTAACTTCCTAATGGATCTGTACAGTCTTCTCTTATTCTCTCTCAAAGGACTGCATTACAGTAACACTTGAGAAAGAATTTTTCAGTTTCTTCACAAGTGTCGCCATTTCATTCTCTGAGCACTTCAAAGCTTAGGGAGTCAAGAGAACTAGCCCTGAGTCTCTTTGAAATGTGCATTACGATGATGTCACTTCCACTTCATATTACTGCTCCATTTTTAGAAACTACACATTCGGGTCCAAATAAGAGGCAGTTTTGGAAGAGTTGAAATGGAGACATCCTTTACCTCTTGAAGTTTTAAGAGCTTTACTACTTTAGTACAATGTGGGAGGGAGCAGCAGCTCTGCTCTTTAGAGCACTCGCTAGTGTCTCAAATTACATGCTTAGGCAATCAGGCAATCGCTTACCATCAGATCATTCAATGTTAAAGAAAAACTCATAAGAGATCATTCTATTTCAAAGATTGGTATTTATAAAGAAATGACAAAAGAGATGATTCTTCTTTTTATGAAGTTCAAAATCAGTGTGTAAACACTTAAGCTTAAGCAAGACTTTCCTAACACAGGCAACAGATCTTTTTATTCGCTTAGGATTTCCCAAGAGTAAAAGCAAATGCCATATTCCTGTGTGTTCTGAAAATAACATTTTATCTGTTCTATTGTGTTTCCAAACTAGACTGTTATAGTTAGAATCAGTAACTGTGGAAAATGGAAATTCTGATTCCCGAGAAAAAGAAACAACAACAGTAATATTATTGTAACTACCTAGTTCCCATGAAGAAATAGCTTTAAAGTCAGACATGAGAAGAGAGGAAAAAAAAATAACCCTAAGGACCTGATATCTTGACAGACTTTGCATTACTAAAAACTAAAGCAATTTATTTGTAATCTTATCATTACTCAATATACTGATCTTAAATACACATTCTAAGATATAAAATTAACCCAGCCAGCATGGCTAGGTGGTTGAGCATCAACCTATGAGCTAGGAGGTCACAGTTCCTCCTGGTCAGGGCTCATGCCTGGGTTGTGGGCTCTATCCCCATGGTGGGGTGTGCAGGAGGCAGCCAATCAATGAGTCTTTCATCATTGATGTTTCTATCTCTTTCTTCCTCTCCCTTCCTTTCTGAAATAAATAAAAATATTTAAAAAAAGAAATGAAATCAGTTGGCTGATTTCATTATCCTTACAAGTACAACTTTTTTGCACGAATCTGAAAGTTGATCAATTTAAACGACACATTTTCAGAATCAAATGAGAAAATTTCTCAGTGCTGTGTCAATCCATCAAAACAAAAGTCATCACAGTGTGTAGTTTCTAGCATCACCATGATCTTAGATGAAATCTGAACAGCAGTAAGAGGAAACAATGCAGAAATATGAATTTTTGTTTTAGTGGTAACTCATTATCAGTAACAATTATGACAGGTGACTCATAAGGGCAGATCCCTGGGATTTGATGTTTCTCTTTATAAAGACCCCAAAAGTTTCTCTTCAAGTGGTTGGAGATGATCAGGGTCTGACAGACTACTCTAACCCTTGCCACTTAATATGCCTACAGGGTTGAAACACCAACTTTTAGGTTTACTATTTTACAATGGAAAATAATGTCACAGGACCTGGAAATCCTTTATGCGAGTGTCATCAGTACATTTTCCCCTCTACCATCCAATAGTAGAGGAAGCCAAATCAAAATCAGAAACCACTTTATATTGACTTACCCCAAGAACTAAGTGGTCTCAGGAGAGAGAAATACTCAAAAAGTCCATCCCATCAGCACATTCTCTTCATGAGGTAGATGGGTGCTAGAGTCTGAGGATGGCTTGATGAGCCTGGAAATAAACAAGGCAAGTGGGTGAATCCAAGCTTGCCCAGTGCCTGCTGAGAAAGCTGGAGGCCACTTTCATGCTGGGGATGAGTTTCCCTGCAAGAAAGGAAATACACATCCCATTGGCTACAGAATTTTATAGTTATTTCTACCTCAGAGATGGATTCCTCACAGAAGAC
This sequence comes from Myotis lucifugus, assembly GCF_000147115.1. NCBI lineage: Eukaryota > Metazoa > Chordata > Mammalia > Chiroptera > Vespertilionidae > Myotis > Myotis lucifugus. Next base: position 774,901 of record NW_005871325.1, on the reverse strand, counting down.
ATGTTTTCAGGCCATGGTTAATGTGCACTTGTTGCTGCGTAGTACTGGAATCAGTGTGATGAACATCTTCCCTGCTGACTTTCCTTTTATCTCTGCTTTTATGGCTGATCAGATCCTTTTTCCGAATGACACAAGATTTTAGAAGTCTTTTAATGCAGTTCAATTTAAGTCCTGATAAATAGTCTAGCGATGTAGCTATTCTCTTACAGGTGTATTTAAAAATCCATCATATATATATAATCCATTATTTATAGAATATATAAATTACATACATAAATAAATGTATTTATTTATATCTATGTAAGAGTTTCTGTTTCAAAGGTGATCCATTTTCCTATTTACCTAAATCTCAGGGTGTACATGAGTGCAGTTCTTAATGTTGGCAACTTTATTATATTTTTCTTTTCTAAATGATTAGATTTTATTAAAAGGATTTACCTACTTATTTAAGATTGCACATGTGGTGTGCAATGATAATTAGATTCAAAGCCAGCTGTTCCTCACTCCTAACCTAAATTCTTTGCCACTATTTTAAATGACATGGTGGTTTTTCTGTAACCCTGTTCTGTTAGTTTTTCTAAATTATTTGTGTCATTAACACTTTCATTTGATAATGACTTAGCATATTCAATATTAAGAAAAAAATGTTTCAGTACATATACAATGGCTTTTCTTTGGTCCTATTCATAGCAAAACTAATGATTAACACTTGCTTATATGCAACCACCTCTTTCTATTTCCTATTGTCTCCTCAACTAGGTGGACTTCCATCAGTTCAACTTACTTTTATCAAGGTCATCAATTAACCTATGTTAGCCAACTCAGTGTTCATTTCTTTGACTGGTTTTGATATATTCGGAAAAATTAAATGATTCTTTAATAAAATAATTTCTTCTCTTGGAGACTACAACGGCATAATTCATTGGATTCCTTCTATTTTACCACCTGCACTTTCTCATTATCCTTTTCTGGTATTTTCTCTTTGACTACACACTTAATGTTTTAATGCTCCAGGCTCAGTTCCATGCCTTCTTCATTTCAATTTCTAGACTTTTTTGCTAAGTAACCTCATTCAGTCTCATGAACTTATAAACCATTTATATGCACATATTTGTATGTATAGCTCTTCTCCCCAGCACACTAGACAGTGTATGCAATAGCCAGAGGGCTTTTGAAAATATTATACTTAATATATACAAAATGTTCACTTGTTTTTATTGCCATCACTCCAAAACGCTTACCTCACTCTATGTCTCCCGTTATCGTTTTCATTTAACTGGTATCACAATTGTTTAAGTCAAATAGCTACAAGTCATTAGTAATACCTTTCTCTCTCCATTACATCCAACCCATCAGTATATCAACTCACATTCAGAATATACCATGAATTAGGCCAATTCCCCCTATATCCTTTGCCACCTGCTCACTTCTCTATATCCCAAACTGCCATCAGAATGGTTCAACCAACCATTAGCTCTAGCTTAGGCTGCTGCAATAGTTTAACTATTCTCTGTGCTTTAACACTTAGCTCCTTGAATACAATTCTCCACCCATCATTCAAAGAACTTTTTTCTCTTTTTTTTATTGTTGACATCATTTACAGATGCTCCCCATTTCTCTCCCCACTTTGCCCACCTCCACCCCTTGTTTGTTTCCTTTTATTTCTTTTATTATGAACCACTATAATATTACCAGTTTCTTCTTTAGAAAGCAGGGTTTTTAATCTATTTTTAATCCCTGGTTCTATTTTTTTTGTAGCTAATAAGTTATTAATTTGTTTTTCTGCCATGTTAATTTTTATTTTTACTACCCTAGTATCATTTTTAATTCTATGACATTTTAGTTTGCTTACATTCCTTTATTATAATATCAGACTCTCTTTATTTCCATCTTTTTTATAGTCAACTCATTTTTTCCAATCATCTTCAGGTCTTAGCAAGTCTTGTTTTAAGCTTTAATTTCATGAAATTTTATGTTTCATTTAAGTTGTTTTTGAGAGCACAAAACATATGCTATTTAAAAATGTATTCTTGAGAGCATTTTTTTCTGAAAATATGATCTTTGACTCAAATATTATATTTTCTTGCTATCAAAATTTTACTAAATATTTTAATGAGACAAATTTGGTTTTCCACTTATACTCACTCATTTTAAAGTTTAATTCAGTTCTACTATTTTCCAAAACCATTATAGATTAATTTGCTTGTGATTCTTTCAAAAAGTTATTAGACTCTGTTTCAATACACACTTGCTATGCAGATGGCTAAGAAGTGGATTTTTGCCCTCATGTCTGGTAAAACTTTAGTATTTTTTATACCTTATTTTAATAAGGTGGGAATGTTACCATTTCAGGGAGAAATCCCACTTCTCCACTCTCCCTGCTGACATGGGCATTTGCCGAATGTATTAGCACATTATCCCCCAGTATCCCTCTTTTCTAAGCAGGTAATACCAGGGGAATCAAAGAAGATGATCATGTTAGGAACATAAAATTGTGTCAATATCCATTAGTCGTTTTTATTACCTAATGCCTGATTTCTTTTTAAATTGATAGGTCTCTGGGATCTCTTTAACTTTGTTTCTATTAATTTTATACACAGAATAATATTTTTTAAATTTCCAAGATGTTTCAGAAATGAAGGCTTTTATCTTCTTTTAAAAATATATAGGAATTATATTATAACTCAGGGAAAAATAGAGATAATCTATCCTCAATTGTATATAATACTCAGAGATGCACTCAACTTTTCTTCCATATTTTAATTTAATTCCACCTGGAGCAGAGGGAGCTTACTCACTCTGTGTGATTTCCTCAAGTTGTTGAACTTTAGGATACATTTAAACAAAGCACAATCACCCCTTCTTAAATATGTGCTTCCATAAATGTTTAGCTTTGTTTTGCTATACAATTATATGACACACTAGAGGCCCGGTGCATGAAATTTGTGCACTGGGAGAGGAGGGGTGTTCCTCAGCCCATCCTGCACCCTCTCCAATCTGGACATTCCTCTCAAAATCAGGGACTGCTGGCTCCCAACCGCTTGCCTGCCTGCCTGATTGCCCCTAACCACTTCTGCCTGCCTGCCTGATCACCCCCTAACCACTCCCTTGCCAGCCAGATTGCCCCAACTGGCCTCCCCTGTCATCCAAATCACCCCCAACTGCCCTCCCCTGATAGCCTGGTCACCCCTAACTTCCCTCCCCTGCTGGCCTGATTGCCCACAACTGCCCTCCACTGCTGGCCTGGTCACCCCTAACTTCCCTCCCCTGCTGGCCATCTTGTGACCACATGGGGCGGCCATCTTGTGCAAGGGTGTGACAGTCAATCTGCATATTACCTCTTTATTATATAGGATTATGTTGTAAGAGCAACTCAATTTATCTTGATACAGACTGCTCAAAAATCCATCTCTCATTTATTTCTTATATTCATCAACTTCTCCTATTTATTTATTTTTACTCATATTGTCAGTGGGGTAGAGTACCTGCTCAGTAGGCTGATATCACCCATGATTTTACATCAAAATATATATCTAGTCACCTTATTTTTATTTCAAAAAATGGATGTCAGATGTGTTGGATGATGTCCTACCTGTTTTGTCCTAATTCTCAGTCTTTCAGAGAATGGATATAATTGGAGTTCACATACAGCAATTTCTTCCTTCTCTTTTTTGCTTCAATTGACTTTCCATTTTTATTAGTGCAATAAACCACATTCACAATTTCATATAGTCTTAAATTATAAAATGTACATTGTCAGTATTAGCATCTTTGATAGTAAATCCTGACTTTTTTCTATTATTTTTAATAGAAAGATAGTTCAGTCTCTTGATTAATTTTTATGAAATTGAAAAGGAATTCCTCAGGAATTCCTCTCTACAGGCAAAAACCACTAAAAATCATA
>NW_005871325.1:769242-770699 GCF_000147115.1 Myotis lucifugus | reverse complement strand
ACCTGAGGAACACCAATATTAAGAAGCCAAGTAGGAGGTAGACTAACACAGACTGAGAGGCCATGAAAACTCAAAAAGCATCAATTAAATTGAATAATAATTACATAGCTTTCATTTTGGTAGCATGAGCAAAAACCTGTGTTAAGTAGAGAATTGAGATAGTTGTGTAGTTTGTTCTTCTTCTTCTTCTTCTTCTTCTTATTATTATTATTATTATTATTATCAGAGGCCCCAGCACATGAAATTTGTGCACAGGTATGGTCCCTAGGCCTGGCCTGTGATCAATCGTAGAGCAGAGGGAGGCCCTTCCCACCCGGCCTGGCTCTGCCATTGATCCTGCCCACAGGGAAGGCTCTGCCAAACCTGGCTGGGGCTCTGCGATGGGCCCTCCTAGCCCTGGCAGCTTGCCTCAGCCTTTGCAGCTGTGGCTTTGTCTGGAAGGACATCTGGAAGACATCCGGTCTAATTAGCATATTACCCTTTTATTAGTATAGATTATTTTGCTTAATAAATTTTACTAAAGGATAAGAGAATTGTAAGGTGGACATCCGAATAGCTATGAAATGCAGACACTCTTTTTGTTGTAGTGCCATTTTTGTTAGGATGGGTACTATTAGGACACTGCAGCATGTCAAGGAGATATTGGGGTTGAAAATACAGATCACAAAGTGGACATATTGATGAGCTGGAATTCCAGAAAAAGCAAAAAGTTGATAGATTAGCCTTTCACAGGAAGGCTATTAAAAATGGAGGAAGAAAGGAAACATGGTTGCACATGAAAGTCAAAATTTAGATAGTATGGTGGGAATTTGAGAAAATTATGTTATTTATTTATCGATTGAAGGTTTAATCACAGTGGTGGGCTGTAAATAACAATCTAGAAGATGAATTACAGTTTCAAGAGTAGAAAAAGTATGAAAGTACCATTTGGGGGTATGGCAAAGTCTTTGATTTCCAATTTTATTTGCTTCTCTTGAAATATAATTTTTTAAGGTTATGAAGTGAAATCTATTTACATTTCAGGAATTGTTCTGGTATTTGATTTGCTTCATAACCATGTCAACAATTATTTAGAACATAATTTTTACTTGTTTCACTAATAGTTAATATGCCAGGACTTTTCACCTTTTTTAAAAAAATATATTTTATTGGTTTTTCACAGAGAGGAAGGGAGAGGGATAGAGAGTTAGAAACATCAATAAGAGAGAAACATCGATCAGCTGCCTCTTGCACACCCCCTACTGGGGATGTGCCCACAACCCAGGTACTTACCCTTGACCGGAATCAAACCTGGGACCCTTCAGTCCGCAGCCGATGCTCTATCCACTGAGCCAAACCAGTTAGGGCAGGACTTTTCACCTTTTAATTTTAAATATTATATGTGATTTTTTTTTACTTTGTCTCTGTTTTTTTGGGGGGGGGGATTAACCATTTTTTAAATAAAGAATAATCTCTGG